>NW_007259586.1:0-130859 GCF_000164805.1 Carlito syrichta | reverse complement strand
TCCGCCTCAGCCTTCCAAGTAGCTAGAACTACAGGTGCGCGCTACCACGCCTGGCTAATTTTTGATTTATTGTAGAGATGAGGTCTCACCAAGTTGCCCGGGCGGGTCTCGAACCGCCGGGCTCAGGCAATCCACTCACCTCAGCCTCCCAAAGCGCAGGATTACAGGCTGAGCCACCGAGCACGGCTAGAAATTTTCTAACTTATTCTTTTCTTTTGAGTTGAAGTCTCACTCCATTACCCAAGCTGGAGTGCAGTGGCACTCATGCTCATGGCCACCCCAGTGTCTACCTGCTGGGCTCCAGCGATCCTTCCGCCTCAGCCTTCCGAGTAGCTGGAACTTACGGGCTCGTGCTGCCATGCCCAACCTTTTTTTTTTATTGTAGAGATGAGGGCTCACCAAGTTGCTCGGGCTGGTCTCGAACCTGCGGGCTCAGGCAATCCACTAGCCTCCCAAAATTCACTAACCTCCCAAAATGCTGGGATTATAGGCTGAGCCAATGAGCCCGGCTGTAACTTATTCTAAATATTCATATGGAATGGTACAGGAAACAGAATGGTCAAAACAATCTTAAGAAAGAACAAAATTGGAGGGCTCTCAATTCCCAACTTTAATACTTTACTACAAAGTTATAGTGATAAAAATAGTGTGGTACTGGCATAAGGATAGACATAGAGATTAATAGAACAGAATTGAGAGTACAGAAATAAACTCTACATATCTAGTTAACCAATTTTAGACAAGGACACTAAGACCATTCAATGTGGAAAAAATAGTCTTTATAACAAATGGTACTGAAACAATTTTGTAACTTCATGCAAAAGAATGATATTAAACAACTACCTCAAACTTTTCTTACAGAAAAATTAACTCAAAATAGATCAGAATCCTGCATGCAAGAGCTAAAACTATACTGAGAAGAAAACATAGATAAAAGTACTTATCACCTTGGATTTAGCAAAAGATTATTAGAAATGACAATCAAAAGTATGAGCAACAAAAGAAAAAATAGATAAATTGACTTCCTCAAAATTAAAAATGTTGTACTTCAAAGAACACCATCAAGAAAATGAAAAAACAACTCACATACTGGGAGAAAATATTTGCAAATCCTGTATCTCATTTATATCTAGGAACTTGTATCCAACCTAAAACAAGGGATTTGTATCTAGTATACGTAAAAATCTCTTACAACTCAATATAAAAACTCAAATAACTCAGTTTAATAATGAGCTGAGGATCTGAATAGATATTCATGTCAGGGAGATATGAAAGGCCAAAAGGCATGTGAAAAATTGCTCAACATCATTAATCATTAGAAAAGTGCAAATCAAAGAGTCACAATGAGATAACACTTTATACCCATTAAAACAGCTAGAATCAAAAAGTCAGATAATAATAGGTGTTGGCAAAACTGTGCACAAATCAGAACCCTCATAGATTGCAAGTTGGCATGTAAAACAGGGCAGATGCTTGGGAAAACAGTATGGCAGTTTCTCAGATAAGTAAATACAGAGTTTACCATATGACCCAGAAATTCCACTTCACGGAGGAGAAATAAAAACATATATCCACTTGTACATAAATGTTCGTTGTAATATATACATAATAGGCAAAAGGTGGAAACGACTGAAATGTCTAAAACGGATGCATGAATAAACCAAATGTAGTATGTTTAAATAATGAAATGTTATTTGGCCATAGAAAGGAATGAGGTACTAACACGCTCCATAAATGAACCTTGAAAACAGTATGCTAAGTGAAAGAAGCCAGGCACAAAAGACCACATGTTATATGCTTCCATTCATATAAGATGTCTAGAACAAGGAAATCTATATACACAGAAAGCATATTAGTGGCTGCTTGGGACTATGGGAATGGAGAGGTAGGTGAGTGATATCTAAAGGGTATGAGGTTTATTTTTGAGGTGATTAAAGTAACCTAAAATTGACTGTGGTGACGGTTGCACATATGACTGAACATACTAAAAACCATTGAATTGTCTACTTTATTTATTTTTTATTATTATTATTTTTTTGAGTTGGAGTCTCACTCTGTCGCTCAGACTGGAATGCAGTGGCCGCTCCTGGCCACCGCAGACTCGACCTACTGGGCTCCGGCGATCTTTCCGCCTCAGCCTTCCAAGTAGCTGGAACTACAGGCGGCGCCACCACGCCCGGCTAATTTTTTATTTATTGTAGAGATGAGGTCTCGCCAAGTTGCCCAGGCGGGTCTCGAACCTGCGGGCTCAGGCAGTCCACTCACCAAGCCTCCCAAAGCGTGGGATTACAGGCTGAGACACCAAGCCTGGCTGAATTGTCTACTTTAAATGGCAAATTATATAATACGTGAATTATAGCTCAATAAAGCTATTAAAATTTTATTAAAATAATATCTACTGTATGTTGCCTTTAATATAAAATTCTAGAAAAGACAAATATCACAGGGACAGTAAGTATGTAAATAGATCAGTCATCACCAGAGACCAAAACCGAGGAGAGAGACTGACTGCAGAGAGGCCCCAATGAGAATTTTTGAGGTTATGGAATTATTCTGTATCATGATCGTGATTGTGCTCACACATTACAGTATACATTTGTCAAAATTCATCTTTTATAATTTAAAATTAAAAACTATTAATGTATGTAAATTATATCTCAAGGCTGATTTTCAAAGTAATTAGAAAATGCCAAGTGATTTGAGATTTTGCTAGGTCATAAATCCTCTAGACAGGATACCAGTGCCAAGAGATGCCACAAATATTTTGATAGCATTAGTAAACACTAAATTCTTTATTTGCTGTAGCCAATTTCTTTTAAAAGGCAAATTTTACACCATTGCAAAGTATTCTTCCATTAGGTGGTCAGACATTGATGCATTTGGTCATAAATGGGCCTAAAAATACACATCTATTTTTGGGATAAAGATCCTCAGTTTTATGAGAGAATTCATAAAATGGAAATTATACCTGGATACAAAACAGTTTTCTTCCCTAAAGAATTCTTCAGAAGCCGGGCTCGGTGGCTCGGCCTATAATCCCGCATTTTGGGAGGCTGAGGTGAGTGGATTGCCAGAGCCCGCGGGTTAAAGACCCGCCTGGGCAACTTGGTGAGACCTCATCTCTACAATAAATCAAAAAATTAGCCGGGCATGGTAGTGCGCGCCTGTAGTTCCAGCTACTTGGAAGACTGAGAAAGAAAGATTGCCAGGGCCCAGCAGTCGAGGCTGCGGTGGCCGGGAGTGGCTACTGCACTCCAGTCTGGGCGACAGTGAGACTCCAACTCAAAAAATAAAAATAAAAATAAACAAAAAAGAATTCTTCAGAAAACAGAGTTTCTTTATATTCACGTATTTATATGTTCTCTCATTATAGCATGCTTTCTCAAATGCTTTGTTTTGAACCTGACAAAATTGAATCCTTTTTTAAAAAATAGAAATGTAACACAGATGTGGTATTTTCCTGGAAGAATGACCTCATTGTAGCAAGATTGGATGTCACTGTAAACAAGGCTTTTAAAAAGCAATCCAGAAAGTGATTACGTTGTGGAGATCAGGAATATAAACCTATAGGACAAATGATGGAGCTCATTTACTCGTATGCTCTAACGAAATTAATATACCTAAACTGAGTGGGGTTGAATTGTAATAAGCTGACATTTAGGGCCCATGTGCAGTAATTCTGGTTGTTTATAGGTATAAGGCGAATGCACAGTCACGCTCTCTAAGCCTAACTTGCTGGTTCTCACTCACCTCAGGAGAGGGACTCAACCAAACAAGGGATATGCCAGAGCTAAATAGAAAACTACATCTGCTATGGGTCTCTGACTTGGGATCAAGACATCTGCTCATCAGAATTGTGGCCAAATTCACTGTTAGTGGATGTGCATTTTTCACCAGGGACACGGTGAAAAACAGATCATTAGTTTCCCAGAGAATAAACAACCAAAAGAATAATAGTACACAATTTTTAAGGTGGTGGTTTCACATACTTCCAATGTTTCCATGATAGAGGTTAATTAACATAATGTTTGAGAGCATGGATTGTGAAGCCAGACTGCCTGGCTTTGCAATCTTGGATCTTCCAGTTAGAAATCATTAACCTCTCTCTGCTTCAGTTTCTTCTTCTACAAAACAAGGATGTTAGTAGTACCCAGTATCTAGCGGGTTGATGTGTGGGTTAAACGAGTTAGTAAATAAGTGCTCAAAACAGTACCAAGCAGTATTTAAGTTTCATTCACCACTTGAGGTATTTAAGTTTCATTCCTCATTCTCTAACATCTGACTCTCATGTTGTACCCTATCTATCACACATACTTATATTCGGAATCAAGAAAGATGGGCTTACCTCATTCAACTGTAAGAAAGCCAATTATCAAGGACCCAGGCACTTTTCCATTGTGACACTCTAGAAACTGCAAGAACTTGGCTTAGGCCTTTAGAGAGACACTTTTCAAAATGCCAGTAGTGAAACATTGGTGGGTCAAATATTCAATTTAGTGGGTTGTCACCAGCAGTTGAAAAAAGTAAAACACAATAGAATAGAAAATATCAGAGTGCATCATTATTATTTTGTAAAATGTTGGTTCAATTATATACATACTCTACTCATACACATGTATACATGTGGTGGATAGCATTATTTTCTATACTTATTCCCGCTTCACCATTTATTCTTTCTTGTTAAAGGGTTAGTTATCCTTCTCTGTTGCTAGCTGACTTGCAGGGCTCCTGTGACTGGGGTGGGCTTCCCCTCTGTATTGATGTTTGTAGTGTTTACAGGATTTACTAAAGTCAATGGAATGTAAGTATGCGATGTACATCAAACCTGAGCTGTAGTTTTCAGAGAAATTTATAGGTTGACTCAGTGTTTCACTCTTTCTCTTTGCTGTGAGCATATCTTAAGACAGGGCTGGCATGACAAGTTACCTGGGGCTGAATTGCAGCCTTTCTGTAGACTGGAAGAGAGAACTACAACCCATAACAAAGTCATCACTGATGTACAGCCCACATGTAACAGAATGAGAAATAAACATTTGTTTTGAAGCCCCTGAGATTTTGAATTGTTTGCTACCATAATATAGTCTGGCCAAAGATGGCTAACAGTTTACTGGGTTGATAGATAAGTGTATCTTATTGAGAACGGTGATATAAAAAAAAATTGAAAATCACTCGATGGAATGACTGTCTTAGTCAATCCAGTCTGCTATAACAGGATGCCATATACTGAGTGGCTTAAACAACATTTATTTCTTACTGTTCTGGAAGCTTAACGTCTGAGACCAGGGTGCCAGCATAGTTAGGTTCTTGGTGAAGGCTCTCTTCCTGGTTTACAGATGGTCGTTTTCTCCTTGTATCGTCACATGGCAGAGAGAGTGAGAGCTCTGATCTCTTCATCCCCTTATAAGAATACTACTGCCACTCATGAGGGCTCCACTCTTATGACCTCATTACCTCCCAAAGGTCCCACCTCCAAATAGCAACACATTGGGGATTTAGGCTTCAACATTTAATTTTGTAGAGACACAAATATCCAGTCTATAGAGATGGTCATTTGGAAACTTGATTCTTCAAAATATTAGTTTAGTTCACTTGCCACACTAGTGTTTATTTAGATTTCCCATTGATTTATACTTGTTTGAAAAGGCTTTATTTTTGTCTGCTTCTATTTTTGTCTGCTTTTCATTGGACAGACTTTGATTCATTCTTTTCTTTTTGGGTTGGAGTCTCACTCTGTCGCCCAGACTGAAGTGCAGTGGCCACTCCCAGCCACCGCAGCCTCAAACTGCTGGGCTCCGGCAATCCTTCCGCCTCAGCCTTCCAAGTAGCTGGAACTACAGGCGCACACTACCACACCCGGCTAATTTTTTGATTTATTGTAGAGATGAGGTCTCGCCTGCCCAGGCGGGTCTTGAATCCATGGGCTCAGGCAATTCACTCACCTCAGTCTCCCAAAGGCACGGGATTACAGGCTGAGCCACCGAGCCCGGCTTGATTCATTCTATCTCTTAAGACTTAGACCAGTGTTTTCCAAATTATGGCATCTATAGATCAATTAATAGTTTTTTCAGACATGCATATTTGCCATATACAGTAAATTCAAATACAGTAAGAATGCAACAGCACATGCTGTTTGACAATAATAAAAATGGCATATCAGTGAGAGATGGTTTTTAATACACTAATAATATAAGCTAGTATCGTAAGCTTAAGTAAGGTCCACATAGTCACTTATATAACATAAGGGACATTAGCTGAAGGACAGTTTTTTCACCCACTCCACTTATTTTTATATTTTTATTTCTATAAAATGATCTCTGGATCAAGTTTAGCCTCAGATCACAGAGAATTTCTCATTGAAGACAATGCCAGTTCATTATCTGATACTGAAGATAATAATCATACCATGTATCATACTCAAATGCTGGGATGTGAAAGATCACAATGAATGGAATCCAAGTCAGCTCTAGAAAGTAGTTTTCCTTTTGCTATTGCAGTTTTTGAATGGGTGTTTGATCATGCCCCCTACATGCCAATGACTTCCTTCATAGTTGCGGGGGGGAGGCACCACACTAGAAACAATTCAACTTGCAAAGACTGAGGTGTTTGTACAATAATTTTTTCTTCTTAAGAAATCTTGATGTCTTGCCTCCAACAATAAAAAAGTAATGATAGTGTTTCCTTGAAGTGATGGGTTCATGCTTTGAAGATTGAATAAATCACTAAAATCAGCCATTGGAGCAAACAATCTGAAATGATAGAAATAGTCTCTACTGGCATCATCAGTGTAATGAAGAAATGTGATTTTTAAAACCCATCTCTCATTTTTAAAGTTCATTTAAGCATCTTTTTCTTCAACAGCACTGTGGAAAAGTAGTTTTGAAATTGCAACATATTTCTTCATATATGTAAAGAGTTAAAATCAATAGCTATGATTTAATAATATTTGTATTTCTTACACTTCTTCAATATTAAATCAAGATCTGAAGACATACTGACTACTTTATTCTCTGCAAATAGTGGTATTGGGTTGATAATCAGGCACAACTCCTTTAATTGAAAGTTCTTCATTGCTGCATATGTGGTTAGTGTTTCTTCACTACTTCACTACTGATTACAACATGACATTTTCTATTCCACCTCATAGCTTTCTGATGACCATCAAACAAAATATCTCTTCTGTAGAATGGGCACTCAATGCAAATAAAACAAATTACACACTTTTCTCTCTTAGATATATCACTCATACACTGAGGAAGTTTAACATGTTATCCAATTGTGATGCAAAGCACTTGTCAACTGACAGGACATGCTTTACACTCTCCAGGGTATGTCACTTGCATTGTGTAATGGCCATCAGGATCACATGATGAAGGAATTGTGCTGGAAGTTCATTTAGCTTTCTCTCGAAGTACGTGTGTCACGAACTCCACTACCTTTGCCATGAGAATGCCTCTATAGTTTTGATCCCCTCTCTGTCTTTATCAACACGATTCCTCAATTTTGTACTGAAACTGTTTTGCATTTCTTGTTCTGAGAAAGCACAACTAGTTTACCAGTTAAAATTTGAAAAAAGATAAGCATAATAGACTTTATGACATTATTATATTTAAAAAGTTAGCATAGGCAACTTTTCTACAGAAAAATCAAAAAATTAACCAGATATGATGGTGTACACCCATAGTCCCAGCTACTTGGGAAGCTGAGGCAAAAGGATCATCTGAACCCAGGAGGTCAAGACTGTGATGAGCTGTGATCATGCCGTTGCACTCCACCCTAGGCAACAGAGTGAGATCCCAGCTTAAAAAACAAAGTTGATAATGCACTGAGTATTAGTATATGTGTAGGTACCATAAAATCCAGCTTTCAGGTCTTTGGCGCCCATGCTACAAACTTGAGTCCTGTCTCCACTGCCCCAGGTCCGCTACTCTGGGAGACCCAGGTAACTCTGTCACAGCCTCTGTCCCCTGTGACCTCCAGGATCTGGAACCCCTTAGGGAGGACCCTGGATACCCAAAAACCAGGAAATGAACTGTCTGGAGATGACTCAAGATACCCACAGTGACCATGTTTCTTGGAGTGTCTAGTCAATATCAGCCCTGGATCATCTCCTCCCAGAGGACAGAATTAGTATGGAGTGGAGGCTCTCAGGGATCAGCTGGATGCCCTGGAGTTGAGAGGAATCTTCTGGTATACCCTTCCTTTAAAAAGTGTGAGTGCAGTAAGATTCTGAGGTCTGCTTTTTGGGAAAGCTCCCTGGGAAATATAGAGACACTATGTCTTTCATTGTGGCTGCAGAAAAATGAATGCATTTCCACAAAAAAGGTTGGTAGATTAATTGGTGAATTATAGATGTTCACGAACACATCAGTTCCTCTCTGTGCAGGTGGACAATTTGTGACAGTGGATAATTCATTTCTGTGTCCTGTTTTCTGGATGTCAGAGTTTAATGCTAAATCTTGTGGAATGGGACTTGGCAACTCAGAAAAATGTTCACATATGACCGATCACTACATGATTTGTTAATCATGGGAATAATAAATGAATGAAAGTGGAAAAAACCAACTTTCAGATGTCAGATTTCATTACTGTACTTTTTAGACATACTTTTTACTATTTTGATGACTAGAGAAGCTGTAAACTCTTTATACCTGTAAGTTTGCTTGTCCCAGAAAACAGATTCAGATTCTGTATTTACTCTTTATGCTTAAAATCTCATCAAACAGCCAGACTGGTTGTTGGCGATGGCTGTGGGGCAGATGCAAAGCTGCAGATCTTTGTGCATACCCTCAATGGCAAGACTAACACCCTTGAGGTTGAGCCCAGTGACACCATCAAGAATATCAAAGCTAAAATCCAAGACAAGGAGGGCCACCCGACCAGCAGCATCTGATATTTGCCGGCAAACAGCTGGAGGATGGCGGCACTCTCTCAGACTACAACATCCAGAAAGCACCAGGTGCTGTGCCTGCGAAGCAGCATTATTGAGACTTCCCTCCATCAGTTTGCCCAGAAGTACAACTGCGACAAAATAACCTGCTGCAAGTACTATGCATGCCTGCATCCCTGTGCCATCGACTGCCACAAGAAGCTTGGGCACACCAACAACCTGCGCCCCAAGAAGAAGCTCAAATAAGGCCCTCGCTGGCTCCTCCCTCAAGGCAGCCTCCTGCCCTGGCCCATGGCCCTGGGGCCTCAATAAAGTTTCCCTTTCATGGGAAACTAGAGTAGTAAAAAAAAAAGAAATCTCATCTTAAGCTGTAATGAATAATAGTTCAAGACCAACCTGGGCAACTTGGCAAGACTTTGTCTCTACAATAGATCAAAAAATTACTCAAGCTTGGTGGTGCGTGCCTGTAGTTCCAGCTATTTAGAAGGCTGAGGCGGAAGGATCGTCTGAGCCCAGCCAGTCAAGCTGCGGCGAGTGTGTCACTGCACTCCAACCTGGGCAACAGACTAGACTCAATAATAATAATAATAATTTTACTTTTGTCATCACTACATTTATGCTTGAACTATTTCCAGTCATTTATTCACTTTAGTGAATTGGTAGAATTAATACCAAAAGAAGCAAAAATATATATTTAATAAATATAAACACTAGCATAATGTCAAAAAATCACTTTAGCTAAGGTAAAATGTACCCCAATATCCACTTGAAAACGCATTAAAAATTACTTTTATGAACTATTAAGTGACAACTTCACCACTGGTAAACTCCTGAATAATGTGATAACTGACCAGTGTCAATTACTTTCCAATGTCCTAATTCAGACCTTCTTTAAAATTACCTTTCTTAGAAATGGATGTTCATACAGCCCAATATTGTTATAATATCACCATGTAACATTGTTGTTCTGATTTGAAAAATTAATAAATACTAAGAAATAAAATTTTTTTCTATCAAAGGGCCAGTTTTACCTTTTTTTTTTTTTGAGTCATAGTCTCACTCCATCACCCAGGCTGGAGTGCAGTGACCTGCTCATAGTCACCCCAGCATTGACCTGCTGACCTCTAGCGATCCTTCTGCCTCAGCCTTCCAAGTAGACGGAACTACAGGCACGTGCCACCAGGCCCAGGTAATTTTTTTTTTTTAATTGTAGAGATGAGATCTCGCTAAGTTGCCCAGGCTGTCTCGAACCCCTGGGCTCAGACAATCCTCTTGCCTCCCAAAGTGCTGGGATTACAGGCTTGAGCCACTGTGCCCAGCTCAGCTTTATATTTTTAAAAGTGGTTTGTGTGCTCAATCCATTCAATAACATTTAAAGTTGTTGATGGAAGCCAGGCTCAGTAGCTCACGCCTGTAATCCCAGCACTTTGGGAGGCAAAAGGATTCCTGAGCTCAGGGGTTTGAGACCAGCCTGGGGAACATGATGAGACTTCATCTCTACAATAAAATAAAATAAAAAATTTAAAGTTGTTAATGGATACTCTAAATATTATAATTTTTATTATCTGTAGAGGCAATTTTATAAAATGACAAAATTGCTATAGCATGTTCTTTGCTACAGAAAAGAAGATGCACTTGTTTTTAGAGAAGAAGAAAAAAGGCTGGGTGCAATGGCTCACACCTGTAACCTTAGCTGGGAGGCCTAGGAAGGAGGAGGGCTTGAGACCAAGTGTTCGAGACTAGCCTAGGCAACATAGCAAGACCACATCTCTACAAGAAATTAAATAATTAACCAGGTATGACGGCTTATGTCTGTAGTCACAACTACTTAGAAGGCTGTGGGGGAAGAATTGCTTGAGCCCAGGAGTTCAAGGCTGCAGCAAGCTATGAACACACCACTTCACAGCCTGGGTGACAGAATGAGACCCTGTCTCTAAAATAAAAATAAAAATTAAAAATAGAGAAAAAAATAAATATTGACAAAAGTCCCATGCAAAGATCTCTAATGACTTTGGTCAGCAGTCATCATACCATATGCATTCTTTTTAATGGAAACCATTTTAGTTTAACCCTTTTTAATCTGCAACAAAATGATGATTATATTAAATGACAATGTATACTGAAATAAAAATATTTGCTATCAAGTATTTTTACTATAACAAATACTATATGAGATACTTTAATCCATCGTAAAAATGTGACACATGTTGATATTTTTAGTATTTATATATCTACCTACATTATTAAACAATGTGTAATTAAAAATACTTATCATTATTAAAATATAAAGGAAGTAGTGGTTAAAATCTAGGCTTTGATATAAGACTAAACCGGGCAAAATTCTGGGTTTTTACAAATGGTGTGATCTTGATCAAGTAACAATTTTTCTAATTCTATTTCTTTATTACTTCTCAGATACAAGCCACATAAGGATAAGAATCTTATCTATTGAGCTCATAATTGTATCTCCAACATTTAATATATTACCTGGCACATGGTAGTTACTTAATAAAAATGTTCACGGACTGAAATAATAAATTGAATAATGTAGACATCAATGTGATTTACCTCATGGAGTAGATGTAAAAATAAAATAGGATTAGGAATGTACAAATCTAGAAGAGAAACACAAATAATTAGCTATTTTTAGGAAGACCATATAATTTGTCACACAAAATCTGGACAATTCTCAGAGTGGCTAAAAGTGTTATTAATAATTACACAGGGACAAAAGATGTAAACTAAGACCATCCTGCTCAAACTGAAGTATATCGTTACCCTAGGTCTTGTCGTTATTAAGTAATATAGAAAACCAAGAGGAGAAAGAAATATGAAATTATACTTCTTCTTTGAAAATAGTTGCAATATAGACAAGTAAGATCACAGCAACAGTGCCAAAAATGTCCCCCACCTACTTGTCCAATGTGTTATAGAAAAGAAACAGCTGAAAAATAACTTTTCCTGAATCCAAATGTCTACGTTTGTTGTTTTGTGTTCCTGTTATTTATCAAGTTGAATTAGATTAATAATTCTCTTTCAAATTATCAATCAAATCTCTCACAGTGATTGTTTTACACTTTCACCCTTCATACTCCTGACCCTGCCCTCTCTGAGTGGAAAACCCAACTTCTAATTCAATGACAACTTACACATTAAACTAAGCTTCTTGGCCAACATTTTCTCTTACTGAGGATCTCTCTGTAATATCACCTTCCCTCTCCACCACTTCTTCTGTCTCCAAAAAAGACACATCTTTCTTTAAGGTCATGGACTATCCCCCCACAGTCACTCTATGTCATAGCCTCCAAGGTGTTCCTCTGTCAGTTATTCACTCGCTTCTCATTTGTGTCTTCAATATCTCCTTTCTGATAAGGTTCAGGAGTTCAGACCTTATGTTCTGAAATCATAAAAAATGTAGGTTCTATTTCTTGGTTTTCAACTTACCCTCTGCACGACCTTGGAAATCCTGCTTAGCATCACTGAGCCTCAGTTTCTTCATGGCTAAAGTGGTCATAGTAATGTTTACTTCAAAGGATAGCAGTGAGGATTAAACTTGATAATGCATATAAAATATCCAGGGGACTTCTGGGCAAGATTATGGCACCTTAGATTTTAGCTTTGGTACACACTCTTTGTTCTAAGCAAATAACAAGAACAGGCAGAACATGAAAAGAAAAAAAGCAATAACATATGCTGAGACTCAAAAATAAGATTAACATATCTTGAACCAAAAATCAAAGAGAAATACAAAGTCATCAAAGAAGGTGAAACTGTAAGACTCTGTTTCTGAAATAAACAGTGGCTATCAAGAGTGAGGCTTCTATGTATTAACAACAACCAAAGGAGATACACAAAAGAGAAGCACCTCAAGCCAGGCTCATCCTTAGAAGATGGGGATAGGGTAACTGGGCAGAAAAGTTCCCGTCCCATCAGTAGCATCGTTTTCCTTTTCCAACTACAGGCTGCAGTTGTATTCCACATAGTCCCATCTTAAGCCACGTGTAAGTGCTGTGTTCATGATTCACAGTTTCTATTTCCTTTCCCGTACTGTTAGACTCTGCATTCCTGTGAAAAACTCAAAGTGATTTATACTCTGACATTCTAGTGGAGCAGGAATCTCAACATGATTTTATAAGGACTCGGGTTCCAGCTGCTGAACATAGGCAACTGAAAGAGGGAGTGAGAGAAAGGAAAAGAGGGAAGGTGAGAGGAGAAAACAAAACAAAACTACAAAAACATTAAAACACTGTTTTTTATGGCATTCCTGAAAAAAATGTATTTTATAGAGGAGACTGACAATGACTTTAAAATAAATGTTGAAGATATTAAAAGATAAAAATGAAGAAATAAAACACATTAGCATAATAGATTGTGACACATAGACTTGGAAGAGAAGAAACAATGATAAGTAAAGAAACTGAGGAATATGTCAGCAAATTTAATGAAGTATTGGCTATTTTGGGTGTCTGTTAAACAATGTTGTATTTAAACAAAAACAAGATGAAAAAAGGGAGCAGCTAATTAAACTACGATAAGAAGGATAGAAATGATTGAAAATGTTACATTTATTTAAAATATTTATTGTTAAATAGGTGTGTGAAAAAAATATTAAGGGTTGCCACTGAAAGTATTTGCTTTCTGCAGTACAAAAAGATCAAATCATCCCAAATTTAGCTGCTTTAAAAAATAAATGCATCATCTCAATGTTGCTATGGGTCAGGAGTCTGGGTACAAGCTAATTGGGTCTTCTCTGTTCAGGGTCTCACAAGGCTACAATCAAATGTCATCCAAGCTGTGTCCTCATGTAGAGGTCCAGCCAGGGGAAATATCCACTTCCAACCTCACTTGGGTTGTTGGAAGAATTCATGTCCCTGGATGACTAAAATCCCAGAATTCTTGCGTGTATTGGCTGTACACTGTTCTCAGTTCCTAGAGGGTGTTCTCAGTTCTTAGAGGGTGTTGCCACGTGAGTCTCTCAGCATGCAGTTCACAAAATAATGGTTTAATTCTTTAAGGCCAGAAGGAGAATCTCTCAACCTTCTGTTTCTGATCTCTAGACATTCATTTGAAGGATTCTCAGAATTAGGTGAGACCCAACCAGGATAACCACACTCTTGATTAAAGTCAACTGATTAAAAACCTTAATTACACTTCAAAATCCCTTCACTGTGGCTATAAAATGTAACCTAATCACCAGAGTACTGTCCCATCATATTCACCAGTCTTGCCCAAACTCCGGGGGGAAGATTATATAAGAAAGTGGAAATATTAGGGGCCACCTTAGAATTCTTCCTACTATAGTCTGCCCTCTGATCCCCAGTGATGTATATCCATCTCACAGTCCCCACAATTCTCATCTCATTACAGCATCAGCTTACAGTCCAGTAACAGTATGTGTACATACACACACACACAAATATATACATATATATCTTTATATATAGTAGAATATAAATACACATATATATAACATTATTAACTGAAAAGGAGAAATTAAAAAACCAACAAAAGGATGATAAACAGAAGACACAAAATAAAATTGTAGCAAGAAAAATAAATAAACCAATGACCTCAACAAATATAAAGAAATTAAGTTTACTTTAAAAAACAATATAGATTTTTTTAAATGGGTAAAACACACAGAATCTAGCTGTATTTTTTTTTTTAAGGACAAATGCCAACAAAATGCTGAAGGATTAAAGGAAAGGAGATAAAAAAAGATGTGCCACATCTAGGGTCTAATATAACATCAGATTTAATAGAACCTAAGTCCAAACCATTACTGGGGTTAAAAAAGAATATTAAAAATAAAAACATAAAAAGAATATTGATAGTGTCAACACAAAGAATATTTTCCTAAAAGATACAATAATCATTAACATATACATATCTAAAAACATTACCAAATATACATATATATAGACAAAATAAAACCAGAAACTTTTAACACAACTCTATTAAAAATGGATAGGCCCAGATAACAAAAGCTTCATAAGAATAGAGAAAGTTTGAAAACAGAGTGACTATGTTTGATTTATTGGCGCTATATTAAAATTTGCACCTATGCACTCTTTTTTTTTTTAGTGCCATTTGTAGTGAGAACAACATCAAAAGAAAATGTCAACAAATTCCAAGTTTCAATATGATAGCAACTATGTTATCTGACTATATTAAATTAAACTAGAAATCAAAACTTAAAAGATAGCTAAAAAGACCACATTTTAGAATCTTAGAAGAGTCACTCCTGAAAAGTTTATGAGACAAAAGGAAAATTACAGTGAGAGAATTATAAAATATTTAGGACAGAACACCAGTGAAAAGACAATTAAGAAAACTAATGGGATACAGATTTTAAAATATTTAGAGATAAATTTGAATGCATATATTCACTACCAAGAAAGACAATAAATGAGTTAAGTATTTAAATGAGGATCTAGACAAAGATTTTAGAAAAAGTAAACTTCCAAAAATCAGAAGAAAAATAATAAATATTATCAATAAATTAGTAAAATAGAAACAAAAATATAACAGGGAGGATGAATATAGTCACAAATTGGTTCTCTAAAAAAACAAACCTCTAGTAAGACTAGTTTAGAAAAGAAAGCATAAATAAACATAACAGCAATGAAAAGGAGACAAATACACTATAGATATTAAACATTTATTCACCTGAGAATCAAGGTGTTCTATGCTCTTGTTAGTAGTTGGGGTAGGAACAGACATGTGACAATCCTTATGGATGGAAGAATGAGACAAATGGGAAAATTTTGCTAGAACTCATCTTAGAAACATTTCTTCATGCTTAGAAATGATCACAAGGCTAGGAACTGCCCTTTCCTGTTTTTGGATGTTGCTGTCAGAAGATATGATGCTTGGTGCTGTAGCAGCCATACTGGATCATGAGGACAAACCATGGGAATCAAAGAAGCTAACAAGGTCATTGCTGAACTCCTGAAGAACCAATGCCAAAACTGCCCTATTTTCAGATTTCTGTGACGTGGGATAATACATTCTTTATGTTTATTCAGCTCCTATACGAATATTCTATGAATTAAAGTCAAAGGATTCTAACAGACATAACATTATGTAACTAGGTTCTTAATTTTATTTTAAAACTTGGGATGCAATACAAAATTCACAATTTTTCTTCCCAATCAGATGTAAATATTCTTCTCCATTGGGTGGTAAATGTGGCATAGGAGTTAAGAATAGAGAGGTTGTTATGGGATGTTCTGGTTTTCTGGAAGACCACCTGAAATCAGTCAGACACTTGTAATTATTTTTTTCTTGCAGTATATTTAGACATATAAGACAATGGGATCCATAAGCCCCTGTTACTCCTATTCATTGATGAGATATACAAGAGTGGACCCCAAAAAACTGAAATTATATTTTGGAGGATGAGCTCCTTGTCATACAGCTTCTCCCATGAAGTAAGTGTTCATGGAAACCAATGGCATCAGTGTACCAGCTAGCGTTGTTGTGAGAGGCTGCATTTGGCTTCAAAGACATTTTTTTGGAGATTTTTTTCAGTGTATTTGCCCATTTCATGATGGGCAATTTACGAATGCACCTGCCCACACTGCACTAAATGTTCAGCAGGTTTTGACCAGAAACAGCATGACCCTGTGCCCTACCTTTCCTAGTCACCCAATCTCCCGCTGAGTGACTTTTTAAATTTGTTTCCCTAGATGAAAAAAGTCCTCAGAGGGAAACATTTTGCCAATATGGAAGAGGTGAAAAGAAAAATGGCAGAAGTACTAAAAGGCATCAAAATTGATGAGTTCAAAAACTGTTTTTTCGAGCAGTGGAAAAAAGTGTCTTTGAAGGTGATTGAACTTTAAACATGTATGAATAAATACACATTTTTAAAATAAATAAATTTTGTGTGTGTGTGTGTGTGTGTGTGTGTGTGTGTGTGTGCGCGCGTGTGCGTGTGTCCTCCTTCATATTGTACAACTGGTTCTTCTCCCACTGAAGGAGAAAGTTTTGGGGACTGCACCATTTTTTTTCCTGTCTCTCACTTGTTAGGAAAATAACTTCATGGTTTCCTCAGATCTCTGACATTTGGATAAGGCAGCATGAAACAGGTGAATTTTCTTATCTCCAGGTAGAAACAGCAACTACACACAAGATTTTCTTATAAAACAGAGAATAGAGTGACTATAATAGAGCCTAGATCAGAAGTCAGGACTCTTGGGTCCGATTGTTCAGTCTTCGAATTGTTCTGAGATACTGGGGAAAAATCACCCAAGAGTCTTTTGGTGCCTTTCTGGGCTGCATCTATAAATGGTAATTATATTTTTCTATTATAGAGCTCTCTACCATCTATTGTGGTATGTAACTATCTCAAAGGAGTAGTTGACAGCTTAGTTAATGCAGGGAGTATAAATCACTTTGAGTTTCTCACAGGAATGCAAAATGTACATTAAATACAAAGTCTAGCAGAATGGGAAGGAAAATAGAAACTGTGAATCATGAACACAGCACTTACAGATGTCTTAAGATGGGGTTATATGGAACACAACTGCAGCCTGTAGTTAAAAAAAGGAAAATGATGCTACTGATGGGTAGGATTATTTTCTAAGGCAGGGCTCAGGAGACAGATGATTGGTGGATTTCTACACCAGATGTGAAAATGGACATTGTGTAGGCCTTGGCAACTTGCAAAGTCCAAAATGGTCTGGCTTCTGCCCATCTCTTTGTTATTAGGTTGATTGCACTAACGGCTCAATTCATCTTTTCTGTATTTATGCCTTTTTCCAGGGGATTTTAAGCAATTCCTAGCGAGAGGTAGGCTATATTTGGGGTATCTTGAGTCTGCGTTTGGTCACGTGACTTGCTTTGGCCAATAAGATGTCAGTAGTTGTAATGCTAACAGATTTCTAAAAAGTGTTTGCATGTTTTTGGTTTTGCACTTGTGCCTTCCTCTGTGATTGTGAGGAGAACATGCCCTGGCTAGACTGCCGGAAAATGAGACATGTGGAGCACAGCTAAGTTGCCCAGGTGCCCCAGCCAAACCGGACCTAGATCAACCACCAACTAGCTGTGAATAGGCCGAATCAACAGCGATAACTGCCCAGTTGAGCCCATTCTAAATCGCTGACTCACAGACCCATGAGCAAAATAAATGCTTATTGGTTTAAGGCACTGAGGTTTTTTCGTTTGTTTGTTTTGTTTTTGTTTTTTGAGTTGGAATCTCACTCTGTCGCCCAGACTGGAGTGCAGTGGCACACTCCCGGCCACCGCAGCCTCGCCTGCTGGGCTCTGGCGATCCTTCCGCCTCAACCTTCCAAGTAGCTGGAACTACAGGCCCATGCTACCACGCCTGGCAAGTTTTTGTTTTATTGTAAAGACGAGGTCTCGCCAACTTGCCAGGGTGGGTCTCGAACCCCGGGGCTCAGGCAATCCACTCGCCTCGGCCTCCCAAAGTGCTGGGATTACAGGCTGAGCCACTGAGCCCGGCCAAGGAGTTTTGAGATGATTTGTTATACAGCAATCTTGTGGCAATCAGTCTGATATACTCTCCAACACTTGCCCTTACTGTCTGCGCTCACTCCAGCAACATTAGACTCAACCATTTAAGGGATAAGTGCCTTGTACCCCAGGCACTTGTACCTCAGGACTGGGATGTGTGCTCATGCTGTTCGCCCTCTGCCTGTCTCTTATGTTTCTCCCTTTGCCCCTTGCCTTGGTCAGCTCCTTAGTGGAAGTATGTTTATTCATCAGTTCTTAGCTCAAAAGTAGCTTCCTTAGGCAAGCTTTTCGTTCCATCCCAGGGTAAGTCAACTTTCTTTACAATATATTTTCATTTATTCATGTTACTTTATGTCAGAGCACTTTTTAATGATGTCTCTGTTAATGAGTTATATTCATTTTTTTGGTGATAGTTAAGTGTCTCCTCCATTAGATTGCAAAGTCCCTAAGTTTAGAGGCCACAACTGTTATCTGGTTCTCCATTGTATTCTAATACAGTGCATTAGGTACACAGTAACTAATGTGGTGACTGGAACTAATTTCTATTGAATAAAGATACAAATTGTAGCAAATGCACGTATCCTTCACTTGTGGGTGAAGACTGTTAAGGTACTCTTGTATCCTTCTCTGGAGACAGACCCTGAAGTGACATAGCTGCCTCATTCAGAGACACCAGAGAGGTTACACAAACCAGCTCTCTCCCCCAGAGGAAGCCCATAACCAATTCCTGCTGATGCAGGAACAGAACAGTCTAGCTGCTTGCCTCTGAGTGAGATGACCTCTGTGGCATCATTTATGCTCCAGAGCTCCCCATGAGATCAGCCCAAGCTAGACATCTAAAACCACATTTTAGCCTAGTTCCTTTCCTTGCACGAATCTATTCCCTCATCCTTCTTTAAACTTCTCCTGAGAACTTGACCTCAATAAAATCACTTGAATTAGAACCCCTGTTTTCAAGTTCTACTTCCAACCAAACTCAAATGAAGACCTGAGTGAAATTTGAGCATTTGTTCCTCAACCAAGAAATAAAACAACTAAGATAGAGCCCAGAAATATTATTCATTGGTACAAATCTTTGGCTAGAGGGAAAGAAGAGCTTGATTTTCTCAAAGGGTCCAGAAATTCACAAACATCTAATAATTTGAGGATTGGTTAACGCTTCCATGGTAATTAAGACTATTTCAAATATGAGATTTTCAGTGAGTAAATATAATGTAGGCATGTATAATTTTATTCCTTCCTGGAAATGTTTATTCACAACTGTACTACTATACAATAATGTTTTTCTCAACATAACTACCCAGGAAGAGAGCATGTATTTATATCTGACTACCAAGATTTTCATCTTACCTCTACTTGTGGGTTGCTGCTTTCAGAAGATAATTAAGGAAGAGGGGATGATGACTGGAAAATGCCCATAATATAATGTTAAGAGAAAAATGATGCAAAGTTACACATCATGCAATCCTAAGAAGTTAAACAAATTTATCAATTTATCTCTCTCTAGGCATTGAAAAATCAGTGAAAGAAAGTATACCAAGATGTGAACAGTAGTGAAATATTAGAGATTTTTCTTTTCTACATTTTAATAATTTTTACATTTTTAACAAAGAGCATGACTGTAGGTTTCTAAAAAATGGGTTTTAAAAAGGGTAATTAGCAAAAAGATTATAGAGAACAATAGCATTTTTTCCCCCTCTATATGCACTCAGTTGAAGTCTGAGAAGGAAAACTTCTGTTTCTGGAGAGATGGGGCTCTTTTCCTCCCAATAAGTAAACTAAAACTTCTGGTTATGGTATATCAAACCTAAGATGACTTTGAAAGGTAAAGGAAAGATCTGCCAGGGAACAGGACAGTAGTAAGTTCTCTGTTTATTTGTTTGTATTTTTACCTCATATATCTCAGACTTGGCTCTGAGAAAGCTGGCCACCTGGGGATGCCAATGGGCACAGACAAGGAAAACCCAACAAAAGCCTGTGCTCTATAGCCAGAGGACAGCTTAGCGAGGCAAAAACCTTTTATATCATAATCGCTCTACTTCAGTGAAACACCAGAGAAATGATCTGTGGCCCCATCCCTACTTAAGCCCTCAGAGGCTGAGTGGGGAGCCCAGACTTCCACCCTCATCAGACCATAGGGAGGCACCCAATCCCTCTGCCTGGGTGGTGTCATAGAAGGTTGAGTAGGGAGCTCGGACTTTTGTCCCTGCTAGGCAATAACAAGAAACCCCTTCACCTCCAATATGGCATCAGTGGAAAACACATGGGGAGCCTGGACTTCTACCCCTACTCAGCAGGAAAGAGGCGTCCTTCCACCACTCACTGGTGTGGTGTCAAAGGATGCCTAGCAGTGAGTTAGGATTTCCAGTGGTAAAGAGGCCATAATCCACTTCTATGGTGCCATCAGAGCCTATAAGGGGAGCAGTAACTAGCATGCCCAGCCCTCCCAGTCAGGGAGGGATCAGCCAGTGGAGGCATAATGGGGAATCAGAATGCCTACCCTACCCAAAAGTAATAAAGAGCTTCCCCTCAGGTGTGAACAGAGTCCAAATAAGGAATCTGATAATGTACCCCATTCAGCAGTGATTAGGTAGCACCTTCCTTCCCTGCTGGAGTAGTGTTAGAGGAAGGCAGCTTAAACAGAGGTTTAAACAAGATCCAGAATCTCAGAACATAATATCTTTAAACAAGATCCAGAGTCTCAGAACATAATATCCACAGTATTCAAGCTTCAATTGAAAACACTATTTATATTAAGAACCAGGAAGATCTCAAACTGAATGAAAATAAGAATCCATAGATGCCAACACAAAAGTGACAGAAATGATGGAATTATTTAGCAGATATGTTAAAGCAAAACATCACCAAAATGTTGTCATTGAGCAGTTAGGACAATCTTGAAAGAGGAAAAAATGGAAAGTCTCAGCAAAGAGACAAGATATAAAGAAGAATCAAGTGGACATGTTAGAGATTAAGAATATTGTAGCGGAAAAACAATGGATCAGTTGAATAGCAAAATGGAGGGCACAGAGAAAAGAATTTGTGGACCGGAAGATAGAACAATAGATATTACCCAATCTGAACAACCCAGATAAAATAGACTGAAAAAAGAAAATGAACACTACTTTAGGGTATATTGGCAAGTATTTTTCCAGTACCGTCTTCTTTAGTCTTTCATTCCATAAAAAAGCTAACATTTTTGTCATGGAACTCCTGGAATGAAAGACTAAAGACGATGGTACTGGAAAAATACTTGCCAATATAATAGTTGGAAATTTACCAAATCTGGCAAAAGACATAAACCAATAGAATCAAGAAGCTGAACAAAATTCAAGATTTTCAAGAACAGATCTAAGTATGACTACATGGGCTATGAGGACCACTAGATTATAACTTTGTTTAGGTTATAAACTTGTTGTTTTCACCCATTAAAAAAAAAAAAAGACATGCATAGTGACTCCCATCTAGGATTCTGACAGAAATAGTATCAGAATGCAGTCATGTCCAAGACAAAGTGACTAGCTATTATAAATTCAGCTAGCCCAGGAAGATTCAAAATTAAGCATAGACATGTTTAAGACACTCCATTGTTCAATATTTTTGTGTATTTGGTATTTTATGAATTTGCCATATGTAAGAAATGTTTAGATTAAGATGTCAATGTCCTATTTCCAATCCAACGTCTGGCCAAACACTTGATAAGAACTTGGTATTTTATGTTGAAATCTAAGTATATAAACAAATATTAACCCATTTAAGAGAATTTAAGAATGGTCATTTTTAAACTTTGGTTCAATTTATTAAATTTATGAGGACTACTTAAGTGCTTGGAATGACTTAGCATAAGATGAAAACACTTAAAAAGAAAATGGAATCTATTAAATTTGTACAGGCAGTTTGAATGTTTACAAAAGTTTCACTGTTTGAAAACATGAAACAAAGTCCCCTTAAAAGTGATTTGTCAAAATTGGACAGATTTATAAATAGAATAAGAAGATCTATAAATTCAGAATGTTACCTTTAAAATGTATAACTTAATCAATCATTCACTTTTAAACCAATTTAAACCTTCTCCAGAAACATTTTTTCAATGCCTAAAATCTATCCTTAAGAACATAAAATTCCTCACACTGATATACACTGTATGTGTTCCCATCATCTTCTATGGGAAATTCTTGTCAGATTTTTCTAGTGTTTCATTTTCCATCACTTCTCCAAGTCCTGTCAAATTCCAGTGAGTAGCTCTAAGCACATCTCTATTATTCATTCCTTGCATGGAGGGTTGTCTTTATTTGATATGTTTTCTCCCTGCCCCTGCCATGTTGCCAAGAAGAGCAGCACATCTCTATTATTCATTCCTTGCATGGAGGGTTGTCTTTATTTGATATGTTTTCTCCCTGCCCCTGCCATGTTGCCAGGAAGAGCAGCACATCTCTATTATTCATTCCTTGCATGGAGGGTTGTCTTTATTTGATATGTTTTCTCCCTGCCCCTGCCATGTTGCCAGAAAGAGCAGATGTTAGATAAACAGTTGTTTGAATTAAATGGAATTAGCTACAGTTTCCAAGTCCTATTTTTAAATGGTGTCTCCTGGGATAGTGATCCTCAAGAGGTTTGGCTTCCAAGGATGGAATTATTTAGAAGAACCTGAAACTCGCCAGCTGTATTTGTAGCCTGAACACTTGCAGGATAACAATGTTGAGCAAAATCTGGTCCCCTCCAGTGCTCTACCAGAGTTTGGGAAGAATTGTTGACTGCCTTGAACATGCATCTCTATATAGTCCTCAGCAGGCAAAGTCCTGCCATGTTGCTTTTAATTAGTCCTGTTTCTGAGGTGCTAGTTGTCCTTACACCACGCCTCTTCCTAAACAGCAAGTTTCACTCCCACAAAACTCCTCAACAAAGATCAACATACCGTTTGACATTCATCACTGGAACACAATGTGGCATACTTTTAAATACTAAAATCTTAGACTCTGCACTTCAAAGGTTAAAAAGACTCAAAAACATGAAAAATATCATCAATAATTACAACTCATATTACAGAAAAATAAGTTCTATATATTGAACAAAATTGGGTGGCATAGATAAAATAATAATTACTGTGTATATATGAGATAAACACTCACTGAGAACTAGTAACTAATTATTTAATTAAAGATCGAAAACTAAAATGAATATTTTTATTTTGAGACACTAAAATATAAAATGAATGAAATTTTTAAATGTCATTTAATAGAACAGCTTAAAAACAAAATTACTTGGGTTTGTATTGACCATATTTTTAATATTTATTCTCCAAAAATAAAATATTTAAAAACAGTATTATGTATTTACTATTAAATATTTGTAAATTAATTCAAGACCTCAAGAGAGGAATGTGTAAATGAGTTTATATCTGTTTAAGTTTAATCCATTTATCTAATAAGCAAACTCTAGCTTCACTTTAGGTAGTGCTTTTTCTTTTGATAATTTTCATCTTTATTATAGTGGTAGTCCATATTTACCATAGTAAATTAGTAAACACAATTATATCAGTGCTTCCCAGCCTCAGTACTACTGACATTTTTGGGCTGAATAAGTCTTTGTTGTGGGAGGGTAGCCATTGTATTGTTGGATGTTTAACAGCGTCGTTGGCCTCTACCTGCTAGAAGTGAGAGCACCCCCCCACCCCAGTTTTGACCAAAAAATATGTCTACACATTGCAGTTTCCCATGGGGAGCAAAATTGTCCCCAGCTGACTAAGTGAAATGAAAACAAAGTCACCTGTTCTTCTGCCACACATATTTTAGTTCATATTCTTATAATCAATTTTCTATACTGAAAATGATTATATTCTGTATTAGAATATATCTGTAGGCATATGGATAAATATTTTAAAATAATCATATATATTGTTCCTTTCTCTAAGAATTTTGAAGATTTTCTCCACTGTCTTTTGGTATTAAAAGTGGTTGAGGTGAAGTAGAAGTTCAATATAATTGCTTCTCCCTTGCATTTTCTCATTTGCAGGTTCAGTTAAGACACCCAAAGGATTCCCTCTTTGTCCTAAAAGTTGAGAACCTCTGTCCTTAAAAATATCATTTTATTGAAGTTTCCTGAAATACGATGTTTCTTTTCCACCTTTAGGCATAATTTCAGGTTCATTTTAAATAAACTTTCATTCTATTATATCTTTAAAATAATTTTCCTTTTCAGTTGTTGGTTTTTTCTGTTTCAAGAACACCAATTTTTCTTATGTTGGATTTTCCTTGTCTTACATATTATTTTCTCCTAATTCCTTTAATTTCTTCCTTCTCCCCTCTGCATTCATTGTGAATCACACAAGCCTTCATTTTATTGTGTTTCCCTTTTTTCCCCCCTTTGGCATCTTCATTTTAATAAACCCATAGCACACATTTACTAGGGTAAATTAGTAAACACACTTTAATTAGAGTTTTTCAGTCTTGACACTATTGACATTTTGGCTAGCAAATTATTCACCGGTTATGGGAGCTTGCCTGTGCATTGCATTATAATTAGAATTCATTGCTCTTGTGACTTATTGATTAGTTATTGCATATTGTTTTTCTGGTTCTCGTTGTTTTCCTTAACTTCTTTTCTTCTTCTGTTTTTATGTTCATTTTTAATCACCATTTTGTGTATTCACTGAATTTAAAGTGCTTCTTAAGTTCTATGACAAGAAGCTGTTCTAGGGATTGAAACATATTTTCTCTGAGTTATTTGTTTTCCCCAAAGGGATTGTTATGTGGTACTTTTATTTTTCTGCCTTTGTGCCTGCCCCTCTTTCCTTGACTGCATGGCACAGACATCATGCTGTTTTTTTCTTGCTCATTATGAACACAGGCAGCTCTGTTTACCTTCTCTTTGTGCTTATATAATGTGTCAAATTCTCTCTGATCTTATCTGAGATCAGTTGTCTACCTCTCTGAAGGATAGCAAGTTCATATGTTAACTGCTTTCCTGAGGCTGATGTCATGGTAGGTGGAGGTGGGGTGAGAAGAGGAGCATGAGTGGAAGTGTTCTGCTGGGCCTGTTTGCAGTCTTGTTTGGAAGAACTGTACCATGCTCTCTCCTTGTGATTTTGCCAAGCATTCTGGCACTCATTAGTCCTGGATGGTGGTAAGAAGAGGTTCCCTTTGGCTTTCAGCAGAGCTTTCATTTCAGCTTTTGCTTCTGGCATTCTGTCTTCCTGTTTCACCTATGGCCAACCCAGAGAGCCATTTCCAAACACCAAATAAGGGGCGCTGTGAACATTTTTAAGGCTGTTAGTCTGTACTAAAAACCTGACCTCCAGAAAGGCTGTAACAATTACACAGCAACTACTAAATTAATGAAGAGTATCTATTGCCCTATATTCTCGTCAACCTTGCTTATTATTATTATTTTAATACAACTGGATTTTTATAGAAAATGAAATACAAGTATGAGAAAACATAGTTAATGAATTTTAATATATTCAAATATTTTACAAATTGTTTTTGAAATTCACTCGTGATAGTCTGAAAACTTACATATGTCAATGTGTCCATACAAAGTGTGTAACACTTTAAACAACCGCCTGCAATTTAAAGGGCTCTCGCTTAATTGAATGTTTAAAAGTTTCCCTGAAAGAAAGCAATCTTTAAAGAAAATATAAAAAACATAAAATCATTTTTTAAATGTTTAACAAAGAATAGTAAATTTAAATATTTCAAGACAAAGTCTTGTACTTGGGAAACAATTACCTTTTAAATAGATATCCAGAATGCTTTACAAAAATTAACAAACTTTTCACTGGAATCCAGGGAACAAGGCTACTATTCTTTCTATGAACACACAGAAAATTAGCACCAATTGGCAAGGCTCCTTACTTGTATCCATGAGGTCATATAAATGAAGAACTGGAAATAAAACTCAATATATGCTGTTATTAACATACAGTAATGTCCCCCTTATCTACAGGAGATACTCTATCCCTAGTGGATTGCTGAAACTATAGGTAGTACAAAACCCTACATATACTATGTTTTCCCCTCTACCTACTGTCTATAATAAAGTTTAATTTATAAATTAGGCACATAAGGGATTAACAATAGCCAATCAAATTGAACAATTGTAACAATATACTATAAGAAAAGTTATGTGAATATGGACTCTATCTTTTTTTAAACTTTTTTTATTTTAAAATTGTGGGGTACAATTCAGGGTAGGTATACAAATGTTCATTATGCAGGTACCCTTGTTGATGAGTTGTGCACCGCCCTTCCCCAGGCAGACTCCCACTACTGCCAATACCGCTTCCCCGCTCCCCTCCCGGCATTTCCTGCTACTGCCAATTCTTTTCTTATAGTATTAGGATAATTATTCAAGGTCCGCTTATGAGTGAGAACATGTGATACTCAGTTCTTTCATTCTGTGAAAGATCACTCAGTACTACAGACTCTAAGTCCATCCAGGTTGCTATGAAGTTCATGATTTTGTTCTTTATGACTACATAATATTCCATCGTGTATATGTACCACATTTTTTAAATCCAGTCCTCTTTTGATGGGCAGCATGGTTGGTTCCATGTTCTTGCTATGGTGAACAATACTGTGATAAACATACGTGTACAGCTATCTTTTTTATAGAGTGATTTGAGTTCTTCCGGGTATATTCCCAGTAGAGGGATGGCAGGGTTGTATGGAAGGTAGATTTTTAGATCTTTTAGGAATCACCACACTGTTTTCCACAGAGGCTGTACTAGTTTATACTCCCACCAACAGTGTAGGAGTGTTCCCTTTTCGCCACATCCACTCCAGCATCTGTTGTTTTTTCAGTTGGTTTAGTCATCCTGACTGGAGTTAGGTGGTATGTCAGTGTAGTTTTTTTTTTTTTTTTTTTTTTTGAGTTGGAGTCTCACTCTATCACCCAGACTGGAGTGCAAGTGGCCGCTCCTGGCCACCGCAGCCTCGACCTGCTGGGCTCCGGCGATCCTTCCGCCTCAGCCTTCCAAATAGCCGGAATTACAGGCATGTGCTACCACGCCCGGGCTGATTTTTTGATTTATTGTAGAGATGAGGTCTCGCTGCCCAGGCGGGTCTTGAACCCGCGAACTCAGGCATTCCACTCACCTCAGCCTCCCAAAGCACGGGATTACAGGCTGAGCCACCGAGCCCGGCTATCAGTGTAGTTTTAATTTTCATTTCTTTGATGACTAGTGGGAATCTATCTTACTGCACTGTACTCACCTATTTTTTGACTGCAGTTAATTAAAGGTAACTAAAATCATCAAAAGTAAACCCACAGAGGGGAAAACTACTGTGACTCCTACTAACAGGATATTTATTTTAAATGTTAAAAAAATTTTTTTTCTGAGTCAGAGTCTCACTCTGTCGCCCAGGCTGGAGTGCAGTGGCATGCTCATAGCCATTGCAGCCTTGACCTGTTGGCTCAGGCAATCCTTCTACCTCTGCTTCCTGGGTAGCTGGGACTACAGGCATATGCCACCTCGCCTGGCTAGCTTTTTTATTTCTTGTAGACGAGATCTTGTCAAGTTGTGCAGGTTGGTCTCACACCCCTGAGGTTAGGCAATCCTCTTGCCTCTGCCCCCACAAGTGCTGGGCTTACAGGTGTGAGCCATTGTGCCTGGCGTAAAAATAGTTTTATGGAGACATAATTCACTTACCATAAAATTCACTCATTTAAAGTGTACAATTCAGTGGTTTTAGTATATTTACAGACTTGTGCAACTATCATCCCATCTCATTTTTAAACATTTTCATAACTTCAAAAAGAAACCACTGCCCATTCTCCTTTCCTTTCCTGTCCTAGTTTACGTTATGTCCTTAGTCTGGGCATTTCAGATAATGGAATCTTATAATATGTGGCCACTCTGGAGTAGATTCTATCATTTAGCATAATGCTGTCAAGGTTCACTTATGTTGTGGTATGTATCAGTTTATCTTTCTTTTTTAAGACGGAATAATATTCCTCTGCACAGATATATCACATTTGTTCCTCCATTCATCAGTTGATGGACATTTGGGTTATTTCCCTTGCTTGGCAATTCTGCAACAAGTTTTTTTTATTTTAATGAAGTTTAGTTTATCCAATTTGTGTAGGATATTTTTCCCCTGATGGTGATGTTACTTGTGCTTTTTAAGACAAAGTCTTTCAAAACTTTCTATGTCTTGTTTTTTGCTCAGGGCAAATCATTATAAGAATTTAGAGCATACAAATTTTCAATCTTAAAAATAAGTGAAAAATAAAAAACCTCCACATAAGAACCTGCCAGTCTTCTCGTTTTTCCTAGTCATTGTCTAATCTCTGAGAAGAGAGATCTAAATGACTGCTACATCATGTCTTTCTTTCATTTCTTTCTTCCTAGCTAGGAAAGGAGTTAGAAGAGCACCTAGCTAAATAAATATACCTCTATATTGCTGCCTCTGTAGACACAAGGAAGAAACAAGGGGGAAAAAAAGAGACAATTTCCCCATAGCTGGTGCATAAAATTTAATTTTGGATTTGTGACGTTTGGCATAAGGTACCTAGCAAATGCTCCTGGCCTACGTAGAATATGAAAATACAAGGTAAGACCACTAGATTTCTCCAGAAGGGAGAACTCAACTTTGTCAAACTCAATTTTCTCCTAAGGCCGTGACAAAACTGTCTCTAGTTTTTGCCCCTCCTGCCTCTCTGGTTTTTGTCTTTTGGTCATGAATTTGGATGTTGAGAAGACAGTGAATTAATTTTAAGGAATTAGATCCTTGGAAAAAATGGCCCCTGCCTTATGCATTATGCAAGTCTGGGAGGTGCCTTCATTCACTCTGTAGTCCACACAGCCTGCCCGGTTGCATATGGTGATCTTTGGCTTTTAACTCCTGCTTCCCAAAGTATGGGGAAACACTTAAACGGGCAACACATTCAACAACCTAGCTTGCTAAATGTCTTTGTCTCTAACCTTCTTTTAAGTTACCATGACTGTAAGTGGCACGACCATAGTGAATTTGGGTCCTCACAGGAATAAAACAAAGACCAGTGGCTTTTGACTCAGAAAACCAGAGGTTTGATCCTTTAGCCACATACTAGTTGCGTGCTCTTGGTGATATTACTTCACTTCTTTGAATTATAATGTTCTTACCAGTAAAATAGAAATGATAGATTCACAGAGTGGCTAAGAGGATTAACAAAAGTAATGTAGGCGAAGATCCTGGCACACAGTAAGCACTTAATCAATGTGATCCTCTCTGAAGTGAAAGTAATGCATCCTAATACTCACTAGATTTAGACTAGAGAGGGGCACTGTCTAGTATGGTAGACATCCATGTGTGACTGTTAATTAATTGAAATTAAACAGACGTTAAAATTCAGTTCCCAGTGCTCAATAGTTACATGTGGTTAATGACAACACTGATATTTACCATTGCCATCATCACAGAAAGTTCCCTTGGACAATAGAACAAATGATAGAATTATGCAAGAACCAAAAATTCAGACGCCTAAATTTTTGCCACTAACCATGAAACTTGGGAGCACCTTTAACTCACTACACCACAATTTCCTCACTGGTAAAATGGAATGCCTTTGCAGTAATGTGGTCACTTTTGTCTGCTTACTCATTATCTTCCCAGAACCCTAAGACCACACAGCACAAAACACTGTCGCTAGTGAGGATCCCTTTGCGGATGAGTTCATAGGTACAGCCCTTTTGCCGTTTAATAGTCAGAGCCACGAGTTGAGGTTATTCCAACACATTTGCAAATAGTTAAGAACAGCATTACGTTCAAAAGCGCAAGGAGCTATTGCAGACAGTTCTTGTGGTGATGGAAAGATACAAAGTAATATAACTGGATAGGTTTTCATTGACAAGTGGCCTTTTGTAGAATTTTGTAGTTCTCACAGGGTTCATAATGGAAAAATCAAAGATCATATTTTTCTACTTTTCCATTTGTTTCACTTTAACACTAAAATGTACATTGAGAAACCTGAGGAGGATTGAAAACTATAATCCATTGCTGTCATTTTTGGGGGCAATGTTGTATTTTTGTTTATTTATCTAGAGCAAGGGTTGGCAAACATTTTCTGTAAAGGGCCAAACAGGAAATACTTTAGGGCTATAAGGTTTCTATCACAACTATTCAACTCTGCTGTTGTAGCATGAAAGTAGCCACAGACAATATATACATAAGTGGGTGTGGCTGTGTTCCAATAAAACTTAACTTTCGGAAATAGACCCTTGCTCAGACCTTAGTTTGCCACCTCCAGGTCTAGAAGGATATACAAAACCATACTCTTTCCACTTTTCCCCACATTGTTTTTTAAACCACTATTATATATGTTTTCTCACTTATTTTATTTTTGAATATAGAGTGTATCTTACACAGTTAAACATTCAAATGCTTACTTTAGAAATTTCAAAAAATGATTTTTCTTCTCATTTTTATTAAGGCTTTGAATTTAAAAAACAATATAATTCTTCAGAATGATAATTTATTTTATCTCAGAGAGTAAATTGAGAGAGAGGGACATAGATCTAAAATATAAAAGCAAGAATTAAAAATGATTTGTAGATCTAGTCAGGCCATTTAAAAAGTTTCTTGGCTAGTTTACTAATTAATGAATTGAATTACAACATAAACAGAAACCACAATTGAGCTAGGTGCCTCAAGGCCATTATTTCTTTTTCTTTTTTTTAGAAAGCAGAATTTATTAAGAGGACAGAAAAGCTCCCACAGTGGGAGGGAACCTGAGGGGGTTGCCTGGCCATTATTTCTTATGTGGACATTACAAGACAAAGTAAGGCCAGAATTTTAGATGATGCAAACAGCATCTAAACCAAACCTGATAACTTGTATGTGTGAGTGAAAATGGACTCCAAAGAACTAGTGAGAAATTAATAGAATAAAATAAAATAAATTTTAGGATTGAAAATGCCCTTAGAAATAATTTTGTTTAACCTTATCACTCCTTAGTTGATAAATGTGATTGACATCTCTTGTCTTTCCTTCCCAGAATAGTTTCTTTATGTTAGTGGTCCACTTTTCCTTATGTAACTTCCCCACCCTCTCTTACTTTCACTTTCAGTAATTTGGGTGAGGATAGCCACTCCCTCCGGCCCAAGAGTGGGGGTATTTACCCCAAGTTGGATTCAACATAGCACTGTAAAGTTCTGGCTAACATTCTTCAGTTTTGACGTTAAAATGGAAACTTCTCCAAAATCACAAAGAAGGTTTCTGACTATCTTCTTAGTGTGAGGAAAATAGTATACTCAATATAAAAGCCAGTGGTAAAATACATGTATGGTATATTAATGCAGACCTGCTACTGTAAGAGACATTTTGGACTAACTGATTTTCCAAACATGTTATAAGTCGAAACTTGTAAAAACATGCAATAACTATGTGCTTGAGTGTCTCAGCTACGCCTTTTTGGTAGTTAATGTTAAATGTAACCGTCTCTGAATTTTTTATGGCCTACATTTATATTTGTGTGTGTGTGTGTATGTAAATATATTTATTTTTGTCAGAGTCTCATTCTGTCACCCAGGTTGTAGTACAGAGGCACATTCACTGCAGTCTTGACCTGCTAGGCTCAGGCGATCCTTCTGCCTCAGCCTTCCAAGTAGCTGGAACTACTTGGTACATGCCACTACGCCTGGTTAATTTTTGATTTATTGTAGAGATGAGGTCTTGTCAAGTTACTTAGACTGGTCTCAAACCCCTGGGCTCAGGCAATCCTCTCACCTCTGTCTCCCAAAGTGCTGGAATTACAGGCATGAGCCACCATGCCTGCCTAGGGACTATAATTGTTTTTATTATATAAGATTAGATGGCAACCAAAATTCTCATAAATGAATCAGAACCTGATTCAGGGGTAGGTTACTGATCTGACATTGATCATCAGAGTCCTCAAGACTCAATTCTGGGATGTGTCTTAGAAGTAACAAGAGAGATGAGCTGCTTTCTTTCCTTTCTCTTTTCTCCCACCCTTACTCACTCTCTCATTCCTTTTCTTTTTCTCTTCCTCTCTTCTCATCTGTTCTGGGGATGCTAAGTGTGAGAACCTGTACAGCAAACGGCCAGCAGCCATGTTGTCAATTTGTAGAAATGACCAGCCTGAGAATAAAACCAACAGAGACAAGCTGGGCCAAGATGCAAAAAGATCAAGTTTTGACAGATTTAAACTTATTTGAAAATAAGAGGCTCTTTGCTTGTTATTAATCCTGTTACAAAATAATCACATGAATAATTTAATTCCCTCCTCCACGCTGGAGTTGATTAGAAAAACCAACATTTATATAAGTGATTTGAACACAGGCCTTTGCAGAGAGCAAAAAATTCAAAATGCTTATTGTTGCCTATTTGGCAAAATATAGGTTATTCCTTTTATTGTACCAACCAATTATGAAGCTGTCAGAAAACAAAACACACCTAAAAAGACATTACTAATATTTTTCATTCATTCATTGCACAGTCATTAAGAAAGGGTAGAAGACTATATCAAACGGTTCATTTCTTCCCGGCAAATATAGAGCTGCACAGTATTGATTCTTAACTTTTGTCCACTTGTGAAATTTATGAGAACAATGTAAGCGGTAAAAAAACAAGCAAGGCCAGGCTCGGTGCTCAGATTGTAATCTCAGTACTTTGGGAGGCCAAGGAGAGTGAATTGCCTGAGCCCATGTGTTCGAGACCAGTCTGGGCAACTTGGTGAGACCTCATCTCTACAATAAAAATTTTTTAAAAGCTGGGCATGGTAGCGCATGCCTGTAATTCTGGCTACTTGGAAGGCTGAGGTGGAAGGATTGCCAGAGCCCAGCAGGTCGAGTGTGTCACAGCACTGCAACATGGGTGACGGAGTGAGACTCTAACTCAAAACAAACAAAAAAGTTTGCTCTGCTACACATGGGTACACTGAAAGGAAAATTAATGGTGCAATGAGCCTCGTTAGATGGGAGGCGGTTCTATCAGTGTACTTCCTTCAGCTTTATGCAGACTGACATCACACTGTAACGTTTCCAACATCTGAGATAAGTTCCTGGGGTTCATGTTTGTATATAGAAAAGGGTATCTGAAAGTTGAGTGTAACTGGAATAATTCAGGGACAATCCAAATTTTCTAATTGTAGAAATATGCCTGAGACATTAATGCTAGTGTCTTAGTAAAAGAAAATTTGCTTGAGGTATAAAATTAACCAAAATGATAAATATACACAGATCGTATAGCTTACAAAACAGAATTTTATTTAAATTTGTATACAGATAAAAACTTATCAAAATTTAAACAAAAATCTAATCCAAATTAGTTCCCACACACACACAAAAAATGGACATTATGGAATAAAAGCCACACTCCTTTCAATTACATTTCCCATCTTTCTACCACAAACTGGTAGATTCTAGAAGATGAGTGGTAAGGGAAAAAGGAGAGAGGAGAGGAGATACTGACAGGCAACATAATTTGATCTTCAGTGCTGTCTCATCTTGAAATGACTTAATTACTGAGATTACCGTAAGAATCAGCATTCTTCAGTTTTGGCATTAAAATGGAAGCGTCTACTCCAAAATCACAAATAAGGCTTCTGGCTTTCTTCTTAGGGTGAGGTAAACAGTTTATTCAATATTAAGGCAAGCGGTAAAATACATGTATGGTATATTAATGTGGATCTTCCATTATAAAAATGTATTTTGGAAAATTCATGGATTTTCCAAACATAGGATGGAATTAAAAACTTATGAAAACTGCTGCATGTGTAGTAATAGCTATTTGCTTGAATGTCTTAGCTATGACTTTTTGGTAGTTAATATGCTAAACGTATTCTTGTCTGAGTTTTATATGGCCTGTGATATTTTTATCAGATTAGATGTCCACCAAAATTCTTGTAAATGAACCAGGGCCTCATTTTAAATTCTGTATATATGCACATTATTTGGCCACAGAGACTACTCTCCAGAGTTGGCAAAACACTGCCTACTGAGCAGGCTTACTGTGATAGAACAGTATAAGAACACAAAGTATGAGACATTATTTTTATAAAGCCTTTAAGCAAAATCAGATTTAGGCTGTCTAAATATCTTATTCCAGAAAATACAGATTTACGGTTTTTCAGACGGTGATTCTTACTCATGCCTTCCCCCATTTTTTCCCAGTGAGATAACCACTTCCTTCACAGTGATGAGAGAACCATTTCTTTTTTTATGGAAAAATGGCCTTCCTTCCCCAAGAGATAGGACGAGGACATCACTTCTTGGCCACGCTAGCCACAGCTTTCTTGGCTGCATCCTCCAGGTTGACAGCTGACATGATGGGGAGTCCGCTGTTGTCGAGTATGTTCTGAGCCTCTTGAACATTGGTTCCTAGAAGGGGGAAGGATGAACAAGCATCAAGTGAAACGAGGTGGTACCCGTGAAGCTGTGAACAACCTGAAATCCCAGATGCCTGGGTCTCACCTGACACCAACACAATTTAATGACAATACAGCTTTAGCTTTTTTTTTTTTTTTTTAATACAAATCTGGCTGGTCAGACAATCCCAGATGACAAATTTATTTATTTTTGTTTATTAACTTCAGTTATCTGTCAATATAAAGATACTGCCTATATTTTCTCAGGCATTTTTTTAAAAATGGAAATGAGTTTTCCTTAAAACTGTGTTCAAGAGAATAGCCTGGCAACTTGGTGAGACCTTGTCTCTACAATAAATCACAAACATTAGATGGGTGTGGTGGCGTGTGTCTATAGCCAGTTACTTGGAATGTTGAGGTGGGAGAATCACCTAAGCCCAGCAGGTCAAGGCTGTGGTGGCCGTGAGCGTGCCGCTGCACTCCAGCCTGGACAACAGAGTGAGACTCCGACCCCCACCCCCCCAAAAAAAAACTGTGTTCAAGGAAAGATTAACAACCACTTGTTCAACTAGTTTGAAGGGGAAAATCTGAACTGGATTTGTCCCTTGATTGAAAAGTCTGAGTAAAAATTGAAAGAAAAAGTCTTGTGGATAAAATGAGCAGGAAAATGGCAAATCAGGGTATTGGGATGGTATGGAATACAGATGCTCCTCTACTTTTGATGGGGTTATGTCCTGATGAACCCATCATAATCTGAAAATATCCCAAGTCGAAAATCCATTTAATACCCCTAACCTACAGAATATTATAGTTTAGCCTCGCCTACTTTAAGCATGCTCAGAACATTATATTAGCCTACAGTTGGGCAAAATCATACAAAGTCTATTTTACAATAAAGTGTTGAGTATCTCATCTAGTTTTTCACTGATGTTCTCCTGGACATATATTGCTTTTATACCACTGTAGAGTGGAAAAATCATAAGTCAAGCCATTGTAAGTTGCAGACCGTCTATACTGGCATAATACGTGAGGACACATGGAACCAATCTACCTATAGTTTTTCACCAGGAAATGAATTAAATATAGTTTCTAATCAATGTCATTGACAGGAAAGATTATATGACAAGGTCTATCTCAAGCTGTGATACAACAAGAAATGAAGATGAAAGCAAGGACTTCAACTAGGGAAATAACAATTTGTACTGCTAGAAGCTGAAATGTCTGCTGATGACCCATAGCCAAGCGGATTTAATGTGGTTTCAGCTATTACCATAAGTCACCGGTTTTAAAGACCTCCTGCAAGGCAGGAGTCCGAGTTGTGATCTGATCTGAGATCTGAAGGTCTGAGAATCTGCATACCTATGCCCACAAATCCACGGCTTTGGAGACTCGAGCAGCATCTAAAGTATCCACTTCTGCTTTCTCTGCACTCTGCAGAAGGAAAAGGGCTGAGGCTTTGAAAACGAGCAGTGCAGCCCCTGATGGCATCTCTTGGCTGCCTGATGGATCTGGAGTATTTGTGGGCCAGCCCACCTCTTCCAATGTGCTTTGGGGACTGAACATTTAACATGCCAACTGCTTTTCTGCTCTTTCAGAGTGAACAACTCCTTTAGGAGAAATGTGATAGAATGTAAGCATCTAGTAAAATATCTTGTTTTACATCATTTCCTTTGCTTTTATCTCATTAGCAAGACAGAGGCTATTTATAAACAAAGACTGAAATACAGGCCTTGGAGAAGCTACCTTACCATAAAGAGGGCAAATAAAAAAGAGGCACCGGGTCAGCATGTCTCATATAAAAAGGCAGAGGCCAGGTTAAATGGGAACGGTTGGATTAAAAAGAGATGAAGCGCTGATACTCCTAGGACCCAGGGTCCCTGAAAGCAGCAGCAATGGGAACACCTGGCACTGAGTCCTTGACTTAAGGCTCACTTATTACTGCTTTACACAGGAGGAAAGGCCACTTGGGAAAGTAACAACCTGAAAGGAAGGGAAAAGTTGCTACCTAAAATCTCCACTCTCTCATCCTGGCTCTGCCTTGTATTCATTATAGTAAGTCTCCAACATACGAACCTTCAAGTCATGATTGTTGAAAGATGTGAACATGTGTTCACATGTCCAATCACATAAGTTAGTTCATGCGTCTGGCATACTTTTCAAGGTACTGCATTGTAAGACTAAAAATGTTTTTTTTTAATTTTTTATGTTTGTTTTTTACATAATATTTGTACGTGAAGTATTATAAACCTATAACAATATAGTACTATATAGCTGATTGTGTTAGTTGGGTTCCTAGGCTAACTTTGTACGACTTACAAATTGGGCTTACGAATGCATTCTCAGAATGGAACTTGTTTGTATATAGGGGACTTTATTGGATACAATTTTCAGTAAATCATTCAACTCTTCTGAACTTCATCTCCATCTCCATACATAGCCTTATCACCCTCATCATCTTCCCCAAAACTAGTATTCATTAATGCTTATGTATGCCAGGCATGATGCTAAGTAACTTACCAGCATATGAAATCTTTACAAAAACTGTGAGTAGATTCTTTTGTTCCCTATTTTACAGATAAGGCGTCCAAGGCACAGAGAGGCTACATAACTTTTCCATGGCCACAGAGATGATAAATGGCAGGGATGGGACTTGAACTACTCTCTGTCATTACAAACCTCGAAGCTATGCTGGTCTATGTGTAAAATGAGGACAGTATAGATGAGAGCATAGATGTGATGAGAAGCAAATAAAATAATATGTGTAAAAACATTTGGCAAAAGGGAAAGCATCTGTGGCAGACCTAGTTGGCTGTCTACCACACCTTCCAGCTCCTCTTCTATAGTGGAGTGCTACTGCTGGAAAGTAGCTGCCCAGCCAGAAACTACATTTCTGAGACCCCCTTGATTGAGGAGGGTCATATGACTTAATTTCGGGCCAATGGAATGTGAGTGGATATGAAATACATACCCATAAAAATCTCCATCATATTCTCTGTTTTCCCTACCCGCCTTCTGGAAGTTGCCAGCCTAGGTAACCCAGGAAGGTATCTTTTTGAAGATGGTAATGACGCCTTCAGACTGGATACTTGGATATGTGGTGTAGAGTGCCCTGCCACTCACCTTCACAAACCGTATGTGAATGAGAAAGGACCTTCTATAATGTTAAGTCCCTGACATTTCAGCATCTCTGTTGTCACAGGCGCTAGTATTACCTTGACCAGCACATGGCTCTGTAAATGTTGTGGAAGGCGGCTTCTAAAATGGCTCTCAATCAATTCTGCCTCCTGGTGTTCACATCCTTGTATAATCCTTGCCCCCCTTGAGTGTGGCCTAGACCCAGGGCCTTGCTTGTAATGAATAAAGTATATGACAAAAGTGATGGCATGTCACTTCTGAGACTAGGTTACAAAAGCCGGTGGCTTCTGTCTTGCTCCCTTTGACTTCGCTTGTTTACTCTGATGAAGCAAATGGATGTGTTGGGAGCTGCCCTATGGAGAAACCCCATGGCAAGAAACTGAAGACAGCCTCTGGCCAACAGCCAGTAAGAAACTGAGGTCCTCAGTCTGACAACCTATGAGAAGCGATGGCTGACAGACACTGTGATAGCAACCTGGTGAGAAGTGATTGGTTCTGTGTCCTCTCAGGGTTTTCCAGAGGCTTTTGAGTGGCCCCTTTCTCTAGTGTTCACTGCCCCTGAGTGAAGACTCTAAGCTGCTGCCATTCCTCCCAGCCCACAGCTCCAGGGGCCCTGGGCAGGTGAGGCCTTGCTTGAGGCTAACACCGGTGGGCAGGGTCAGTAAAGAAAGGGGAGGGAGCAGCTCCTCAGAAAACCATGGCTCCTCTCTCCTCCCAGCTGCTCCTTCATGCCATGTTAAAATGCCTATTTGCTTCGTAATTCCAGGATCCACAAAAGTGAATTTTAATTATGCTTGCTGTTACACTTTAATTACAGCCTTAATTATTAAGTGTATTAGGCATGCTCAGAACCAAGCAGTTTTTGAAGGCATTCTCATATTCGAATATGAAGCTTAGGCATAGGACAGTGATGAGAAATGGAAAAGCACTGTGACCAGATGGAAATCTGTCACACAGCAGAGAGAGGAAGAGGAGAGAGAAAGAGAGACCAGAGGTATATGAAGAGAGAATCATGGGGAATAACTCAGAAAGGGACAGACATAAGTAAAGAAAGAGGCACAGACAGAATCAAACAGAGAGAAAGGAAAAAAGCGAGATGCCAAGTGCCTTCTGCACAAGCCCCTACCCTGACCCTGGAACCATCTCCTCTGAGCATTCTACCTGATTTCTCCTTGGCATGACTTTGCTGCCCACTGCCCTGCTTGGCTCTTAATTACCACTTGCTTCCTCCTTCCTGTTGAGGGAGCGGCTAGAAGGGAAAGTGAGAACACATAGAAAAGAGGGTCTAAAAGGAAACCAGTCAGGCATGGTGGCTCACACCTGTAGTCCCAAGAGGTTGAGGCAAGAGGATTGCTTGAGCCCAGGAATTAGAGATCAGCCTGGGCAACACAGCAAGACTTCATCTCTCAAAAAACAAAAAAGGAAAACAGCAGCCACTGAAAGAAGGTTATTGAAAAAAAAAAGGGGGGGGGGGGGGGCGCAGAGGAAGCCCTGGAAATGATCACTAGTTTGTGGGTTCCTTTTGTTAATAATATTGAGTATGTAAGGTTAGTTTCTTCTTGATACACCAATTGTCTGACATTTATTCCCCATCCCACTCTCTGTCTTTACTTCTAAACAGAAACCATCATAGCTGCTTTAAACTCTGACATGGAATTAAGTGTTCTAAAGAGAGTGTTTATGCCTGTGCACAGAATTAGAAAGGAAATTGATCTCTTTCCCACATTTAAATTGTGCTACTGACATGCCCTAATATTTATTAAAAGCTGCATTGCTTTTTAATGCGGCTGCAGGACAACAGCTTTAATGACCACCTGTACTGATAACTGATCAGCTCATGCTGGTCAAACTTCAGGTATGTTTTAATATCCCCATGTTGAGAGTCACTCAGCTATGAGTCACTCAGCTATGATGGTTATCTACCCACTGTGGGCCTTAAAAATGGCAAAATAGAGAGAATGAAAAGGAAATGAGTTTTAAATGAACTCATGCTCTTCTGCTAGAGGATATTATACAAAGTAATAGTTATTAAAACCTTTAAAATTCTTGACCTCTTCAGCATGTGTTACCAGGGACTTAATGCCACTAGGTGGGGTAAGAGAGCTGTAAACAGAGATGCAAGGTTAACGGATCAAAGTTGGTTCTTTGCTTTCATTATGCATGAGAGATAATGGTAGTAGACACACATTACAGGGTTTTGTCCAAAAGAGGCAGAGGCCTGCATAGGGCTATGAAGAAGACCATTCTCCAGTCTGGCAGTGTGTAGAAACTGTCGTTTTAAAACTATTATTGCAATAGGAATTTAGTTTTATGAAGAAAGGATACAATAATCAGCACTTGTTGAGTATATCTTATCAATATAATACATTCTCTGGACACATGAGTTAAGGGGTTCATAGGTATCATGAAGTAACCCTGGAGTAACCTTCAAGTTGACATCATTTTTATGCCCATTTTATAGACGAGGTAATGAAGGTGCTGGAGTTGGAGCCAGTTTGGAAACCCAGGTGTCTCCGACCACAAAGCCACATAACCGTGCAGTCCAGCCTTTAAGTGCTAGAAGGAATTCTAGGCATCAGTTAAGATAAATCTCTTTCTTACTAGAGGAGACTGAGGTCCATAGATATTCAGATAATTTGCTCGGGTCAGACAGCCAGTTAACTCTGGACAGGTCTGATTCCGAGTCTAATGTTCTAAGTCAGGGTGGCAAACTCTGGCTTTTGGGCCAAATCTAGCTGGCTCGCTGTTTTTGTATCATCTGGGAGTTAAGAATAGTGTTCACATTTTTAAATAATTGGGAAAAAATCAGAAGACTGTTTTGTGATCTATGAAAATTATATGAAATTCAAATTCCAGCATCCATAAATAAAGTTTTAATGGAACACAGTCAGGTGGATGGGCTTATAGACTGCCGATGGCTGCTTGTGCTCTGTGATGGCAGAGCTGAGTCACTGTGACACAGACTGTATGGCTTGGAAAGCCTACACTATTTCAACCTCTGCTCTAAGCAATTGAGTCATTATCCCCCTGGAAGAGGGGAGGTCAGTGGAAGCAAGCCACACTCCCCATAGCAGCAGATTCCTCCTAACATGTCACTGTCCCTGTGTCCTTACTCCCCCTTCCTTAGTCTCCTTTAAGTGACAAGTGGACAAAGGAGGTCCACTTTCCTGGTGACGTGTACATTTAGGCAACTTCTCACATCTCCTTTGTCTTGTTATTGTGCATTAGAAATAGAATAACTTTTAGAAAATCAGAGGCAGAAGCAGTCCTCACTTGTTTGAGATGATGTGTGTCAAATATCTAGCACCCTGCTTGACAGCTGACGGAGTCCACTCATGTGACCTCAGTTACTGACAAGAGTTCAGATGATAAGAAGTATAGCTAACATTTACTGAGCCAGAAACCATTTCAAGTTATTTAAAAACGAATCTGCTTTTTACAACAACCCTCTGGAATTGTCCATATTTTTATTCCCATTTTACAGATGAAGTTGTTGAGATTTCAAACCTGACTCTGTTCCCAAGTTGCTGAACAGCCTGGGGAAGTTACTGCTACTTTAAGGTTGTAGATTTCTTCTTGGATTAATATCTTATTTAAATGCCTTGTATCCCTCACACTTTATAGAAATTAAAGATGATATACGATATCTTGTGTGGCTGTGTCATATCCACACCTAATTTCCTTGATGATTTCTTCTCCCATGGAAAGAAGAAATCAACACCTGGAGTGTGAATGTGATAGTTATATGGATGGCCACAGTAGGATCCCCCAGCTCCAGCGGCAAGAAGCCAGTGACTAGGTTCTTCATACAGTGTTGCAAAGAATGGTGTGTATGTGATGTGATCATGCAAGCAAGGTTTAGGATCAAGTCTAGCATATACAAGCTGAAAATTAGGTTCACAAAGCATCCTAGAAAAAGTGCTACATACACCTCATTGTTGAGTATCACTACAGTCACCTTCAAAGTACTTCCCTTGGGAAGCTATGCACCAATACCGGTGCCTAGTCCACCCATCAAAGCAATTTTGGAATGCTTTTTCTGGAATGTCCATCAGAGCTGTCATTTTTATTTGTTGAAGTCTGGCAATTAAGTCTGTGGCTTACGTTGGCAGCACTGTACAAATAACTGTATTGGAACACCCTCCCTACTCACCTAATCTGGCCCCAATGATTTTTTTCTTTACCCGAAAATAAAGGAACTGTTGAGAGGAAGAGGGCCATGCTTTTTTAAGCTCTTGGAGAGGTGGATTCACTCTCTCTCTCTCTCTCTCTAATCTATATTCTAAATAAGCTATCTTTCCCAATCTAAAAAAAAAAAGGAAGGAAGAAATTTGATGATATTCAGGACATCAAGGGTAATGCAACAACAGCTCTGATGGCCATTCCAGAAAAAGAGTTCCAAAACTGCTTTGACGAGTGGACTAGGTGCTGGTGTTTGTGCATAGCATTCTAAGGGGAATACTTCAAAGATGACTGTAGTGATATGCAGCAATGAGGTATGTGGCACTTTGTCTAGGATGAGTTTGCGAATTTAATTGTCACGTCCTGAATTCACTGGGGGCTTATGCTAGGTGCTTATGCTTTTGCTTTCAACTATGTTAACACTCAAGGAAAAAGAAAAAAGCAACATATATGTTAATGTAAACCAAAGTTAAAGGAGCTTTAATATTAAACTGGAATGGAATGAATTCTCTGACAAGCAAGAAGAACACCATACAATTCTGGGCTCACCCCCTCCTCTATCACCAGCTAGGGACAAGAAAGCTCTTTTAAAGAAGGAAGACTTTATATGTCCTCAACATCTGCATGTGGACTTCCCATTCATGTCTTCCTTGAATCTTCCTCCTAGCTTTCAATCCATGTATATATGCCAATTCATGGTTAATTTAAGGACTTTTCAAAAGCAATTTTGATGGTGCGAGTCTGAAATGCTGACTCTGAAACACCATTACTACCTAAGAGGTAACATCACTGCATCACTCATGTGATTCTGTACATACATGGGGAAATAACTGCGTGGACCCTACTGCTAATATTTTCCTCGAGAAGAAGTTGGATTCTAAGAGCTTAGTACTGTCTGTCAAATTCTTACCTGACTCTCATGAGACATTTCAGAGCTAAGGACATCGGTAGATTTATACACAGATAACATAGGGATTTTCTAGAATTTTAGGTCTTGCTGCTTGGCCTTTTCTCTATATCAGAAATTTGTAAACTATGGCCTGTGGGTCAAATCTGTCTCACTACTTGTTTTTGTCAAAAAAGACTGACTGTGGCTCAGTCATGTCTCTCCCTTTATCTACCGTCCAAGGTTGCTTCCGTATTATTATAATGACAGAGTTAAGTCATCACAACAGGGAATAAATACATGGCCCACAAAGCCTAATATCTTGTCCTTTATAAAACTTTGCAGACCTTTGCTTTATACAATCCAAATTTCTAGCCCCGTGAGTGAAGGGTTGGGTGGAAGGCTGGGTGGAAAGTAAGATGGCCTCTTCTGGTCTTTTCCAGCTTGCAGCCCCCACTTCCTAACTCCTGATATGAGAGGCACTGTACCTCTAGGTACAGTGCCTCTAGGGAGAAAATTCCACCTATGGCCTCTTTGAATCAACAATGGTAAATAATTTGGCTCAGATTCCCCATCTCCCCCATTTGCTGTGGACGATGACAACAGAACTCTTTTCCACTGAGCTGAGACACAGTCTCAGAATCTTTCTTTGCACAGCACTTCAGGAAGACACCACCAATAAAAAGAAGTTGGCATGAAAGCTATTTGTCCTCCCTGCTTTAAAACATTCTCATGAAGTCTTTATGCTCTGCCTCTGGACAGTCTCAAGGTGGTGCCCTCTGGAAGAGTGTTATTAGCAGGACACCCCAAGCCCCTACAAAACAGTACAGACTGAATCTACCTGTATGTCTCCTCCCTGGTAGCAGTGTGCTCACTCTCCTTCTTTGATGGCCGATCAAATATAACTTTCAAGTGTTACATGAAGAAACTGAGGCAGGAAGAAATTAACTGATTGGTGACTTAGAAAACACCCAGAGGACAGTGATGTTCCAGGATATGCCAGTCCTAGAAACTGCCATGCTTCAAGACCTCTCCTTACAAAAATTGCCACACCCATAGCTGTTGCTCAGGGAAACAACTTCAGGCTCTTGTTCTTGAAGGGATAACCACTGCCTCGACTAGGGCAGGCACCTGACCAAGGGCAGCCTATGACTGGATGTACAGAGCTGCCTAATTCAGAGTAAGGAAGCTCACTGTGAACACAATAAGATGCATCCTACAGTTTCTTTTCTATCAGAATGAAAGTAACATTTTGGTTTCCTTAGTCTTTTATCACTCTCCAGGATCAGAAACCCAGATAGGGAAGACTCTATTGGGCCCCCTCAAAGACCCTAACCACACAGCCTAGTGGGTTGTGGACAACAGGAGTGATGGCCATTAAGGGAGCTAATTAGATTGGCTACCTGTGGGATCTGGACTTCTAGGGAACACAGAGGGATCAGGATGGCCTTTAAAGAGACCAGAAGGGAGAGGCACCAAGAAGAAGTGAAAAAGCTCTCCAGCACTTGTAAGGAAGAGGCAGAGGGAAGAGTTGGGAGACTTTCCAGGTTGAATTTCATTAAAGCTTTAAAATAGGTTACATACACCACGGTCAAGTCCTCTTATAGTATAAAGTAGTCTCTGCTACCCCCAAAAGCCACAGAGATGAAGTAACAATACAAAAGAAAGTAGACTTTTGAGACCTGAGAGGAACTTGCCCATCACTCTTGAAACTCCATAAGGAAAGCAGAAAACCCCTGAAAGGGTTCTGAGTCTCTTCTCTAGGTCTTTTCACGTGGTACCAAAGATGACAAAGAGGAAGGAGGAGTAGGGAGGAGCAGAAGCAAACGGAGGGACCAAGCACCCAATTTTTTAAAAAGGTGGTTTAAAAAAGGATGTTTTAGTTGACTGAAAAAAATTCCCCAGAATAGGATCCAAAAGAGAAAAAGTAGAAAGGCCTATATATCTATACCATATATACTTTATATTTATGTAAACTGTATATATTTTAAGTTAATAAATATATTAACTTAATAAACCTCCTTTTTATTAAGGTGGTCTGAGAGTTTTGGCTCATTACATTAAAACACACACATACACACCCCCTCTGCATAAAGCAGAGGCCATCTCCTTTCAAGGAGCCCTAGTTCAATAATTACAATGACTGCTTTCCTGCAAGAAGGTTCTTTCTTGAGTATGGCAGAAATGTCCAACACAAAATACATCTCAGTTACGCAATGAGCACCCAAGTGCCAAATATAGTAATTTGCCTGGAAATTTAAATATTGGATCTAAAAAAACTTTAACTAGCTAACCATGAGTCTGGGTCTAAGGTTTTTGTTTTTGAGTTGGAGTCTCACTCTTTAGCCCAGGCTGGAGTGCAGTGGCACAATCATGGCTCACCACAGCCTCAACCTCCTGGGCTCAGGCAATCCTTCTGCTCCAGCCTTTCGAGTAGCTGGGACTACTACCACACCTGGTTGATTTTTTTTTTTTTTTGTAGAGATGAGGTCTCACTGTGTTGCCCAGACTGCTCTCAAATGCCTGGCCTCAAGCGATCCTCCCACCTTGGTTTCCCAAAGTGCTGAGATTATAGGTGTGAGCCACTGTACCCAGCCTTGGTCTAATGTTTAAGTGTGGCAAAGTTTAAGCATTAAGAAGCAGACAACGGAGAGGATGTGAGCTCAATGACAGAGTGAAGTTCCTCCAGTGTCTTCTCTGGTTTTGGTGATGATGAAGTGAATACCAGGAGGAAAGAGGAGGGGGATGCTAGTGATCAGGCAGGAGAGGTAATCAATGTCACCATGCCGAGAAATCGATGCTAGTAAATTCATTTTCACAGGGGACAGCAACAGAGGGAGGCGATGAAGAAAGGTGAGTGGACACTAGTGAGACAGAGCACAAAGTGAAGAACAAGGTGCGTACAAAACGGGGACCTGGAGAATGGGAAGAGAAAGAAGAATGAGAATCAAACACACGGGGGAAACGAAACACACACACAGAGCATCAGACCCTTATCCAGAGCCACATTTCCAACACAGCAGCAACGGAACTCATTCGGACAGGCTGGGGGTAGGGGTGGGGTCGGATGCATCTCATCTTGCAAGGGGACAGGGCTTGAAAAAGGAAGATGAAAATTCAAATCAGTAAAGAGCACATATTGGAAACAAGCACCCAAGAGAATGCTTACATATGGAAAAGTACAAAGAGGCCAGGGAGGTGTCATGAGACACAGAGCTGGACCCAGGCTCTACTGGGCAACTGCATTCACTCTGCCCAGGATTGTTCTACCATCCAGGCAGGGGCCCCTATTCTCCGTTCACTCTGGATGCCAGCCGCAAACCTAGGGCTCTAAGACCAGAATGAAAACTCTTTCAAAGCTAGTCAGCCACAGTTAATTTACTGAAGCTGCCTTCTGATGAGAGGCAAAGGCATAATCAAGGCTCTCATCTCTGGTCTTACACCCTAGCATACCTGAAGACTTGAAGAGCAGGCAGTGCCAAGTGTATAGACACAGCTGAAAGCTCTGTGGCTGCTTCTTAACTCTTTGATACTCGTAAGATTCTTCTTCTCTTTCAGCAGACCAAAGCATCATATAGTGATTATACTGAGTCCATGCTAAGAAGGACACTTGAGTGTGACTCCAATCTGTCAGTATTTCAGGAGCAAGGATAAGGATGTGTCCATGAGCGAAGGTTTGGGTGCCTTATCAACAAAGTAAAAGACACAGATACATTCACGTTCTCAGGACATTTAGAGAGAGTTTAGGGAACATTACAAAGATTGTTAAAGATGACAATTAAGGGGGCAGATTCCTGTTTTTAAAGATATTCGGCAAAAGAAAAAGATATTTGCTACTAAACAAATCTCTTGGTGTGGGTGGAAAAATCAAATTGAGAGGATCTGGCCAAGAGAACGGGATCCAATCTACAAATTGTCTAGGCTTTTTATTATTATTATTATTATTATTATTATTTTTGAGTTGGAGTCTCACTCTGTCGCCCAGACTGGAGTGCAGTGGCCGCTCCCAGCCACTGTAGCCTCGACCTGCTGGGTTCCGGCGATCCTTCTGCCTCAGCCTTCCAAGTAGCTGGAATTACAGGCACGCACTACCACGCCCGGCTGATTTTTTTTGATTTATTGTAGAGATGAGGTCTCGCTGCCCAGGCAGGTCTCGAACCCGCGGGCTCAGGCAATCCACTCACCTCAGTCTCCCAAAGGCGCGGGATTACAGGCTGAGCCACCGAGCCTGGCTTGATTATTTTTTATGAGCTCAACTTAGAATCACAATGAACACCTGAGAGACAAGCAACTTCCTCTTCAGGCATATTAGAGACAGAGAATTTTGTTGCTGATTTAAATGGGACAGTAATAAGAAAAAAATAAATTATTTTTGAAAATTCTCTCAAGATGCTAGTGGATTTTGATACAGAACTATAAAACTGCCCACAGGAAATCCAAAGCTTTGGCCAAAACACTTTGTACACTGAATAGACAAAGCTGTCAATATATGTACATTTTTCATTCAGTATCATGGGTTGGGCTGAATTCAGCATCTAGGTAACTTTTGTGCCAAGTTTTTAATACATTTCAAAAAGGGAGAAACATAAAACTCACTTCAGATAATTTGTTTTTTATTCATGCCAGAAATAATCATCTCCAAAGGCTAAATTTCCCCCAAATATGTAGCTGTTCAATTCACTAGAGAGTCTTTAAATAAAAATAATCCTTTGTCTCAGCTGGTGAGTTCTATTCTTCTGATAAGGCAAGTAAATACATGTAATTATAAAGTTACCATTTTCAAAGAGGAGCATAATCCTTCCCTTATCCACTGGTAAATCAGCTTGTAATTATTATACAGCTGAGAACAAAGATTTGTCCACAAAATCCCCCTAAATCAAGCCTGATTTGATTGATTAAAACTTTTCTCATCAGGACATTTCTAATACATTGTGGGTGGGCTGCAGACTCATTAAAATGTGGGCCACAAATTAGTGAGACTTATGGCAAGGATTCTAGCCCTTCAAAATGGTCACAGAACAAATAAGAGGGGCCACTTTCTTTAGTCAAAGGAAACCGATACTAGTAGTAAAACATGCCACTGGGGCAGAGCACGGTAGCTCACACCTGTAATCCCAGCACTTTGGAAGGTCAAGGTGGGAGGAGCGCTTGAGGCCAGGAGTCTGAGATCAGCTTGGACAACAAAGTGAGACCTCATCTCTACAAAAAAATCAAAAAAATTAGCCAAGTGTGGTGGTATGCACCTGTGGTCCTAGATACTTGGGAGGCTGAGTTGAAAGGATCCCCTGAGCCCAGCAGGTCGAGGTTGTGGTGAGTTATGATCGTGTTACTACACTCCAGCCAGGGCAACAGAGTTAAGACTCTGGCTCAAAACAAACAAACAGAACATGCCACTGGGCTTTTGAAACATCTCGTCTTGCTCATCATGGCAGAGTGCTTGATACTTAGAAAGTACTTAATAAATATTAGCAGTAATAATTATGGCTATTACTATTATAATCCAGGATCTTGTAAAATTTTTCTATCACATCTCCTTTTTAGTGTCCCTTGGTTTTGACACAGACACAGTGAAAATGGAGACTACTTTCTCATCTCACTCTTCCTAGCTAGATAAGATGTGTGTTCTGGGAATGTGAACCAATTTTAATACTAATATGAATAAAGATCAATGAGAAGTTCATCAGTTAAAACAGAGAGTATAGTATTATGTCCAGTCAAATGGAAATGACTACTAAAACTGTCCAAAATGTTCCTGCCTCTTGTACAACTTTGTACTTCTTTGGCACCAAGGACAATGAAGACTTGCTCTGTTTAGAAAAACAGAAGGAACCGAATCATACTCTAAGGCAGTAAACTGTAACTAAATATGGAGAGATTTGTGGGAGGAGGAGAATTTGTTTCCACACAGAAGAAAGCAAATGAAAAATTTAGATTGAATATAAAATAAATTTCCCAAAGGTCCCTGTATTTGGCAACTTTTTCCCCACTGGAAACACTGAGAATGACTTTCCATGACAAGATATTTTGATTTTGGCTAGTTTTTCATTTTTACTTGAGCTTTCCTGCAGGGGAACAATTTCCAGTCCAGTCAGTCCTACATGTAGTTTACTGAGGGCCATTAGAATGGAAGTGCCTTATCCATCTGCCTATCACACCCATCCTTGGATCATCCCCTGTACCCTCACATCATTCCCCACATGCATTCTAGTTGGTATTACAGCTTCATCTCCAATGTGGGACAACTGTACTCTAATGTAATACTCTCCCATGCTCTCTACTGGACTTCCCCAAGTCCACCAACTATGCCGTCACTCTCCTGGTCCACAGATTGAAATCCCTTAGCTCTTCCTTGTTCTCTCATCTCCTTTTCTTTCTGTTCCTGCCTCCACACCACTATATCTCTAGGAATTCTGTCTGAAGTGTTTTTTTTGTTTTTTTTTTTAAATTCTATCTGAAGTAGCTACTATCTTTATCTTCCCATTGTGTTCTTTTAGCCATAACATATTGCTGCAAAGCCACTGCTCTCACCAGGACAACATTCTGAAGGATCTATCCAGCCCTGGATCTCAGTTGTTACCCAGTTATGATCCCAGCACCAACTCTCTGGAACGGATGACTGATGACTTAATTGAAAGCTGACTTCTGATCCTCTACTCCTCCCTCCCTCCTCCTTCCTTTCCAATGAATCCAATCTTACATATCCTTCCAGGCTCAACTTGGACATTCTCCTTTCATACTATTTCTATGCTAACTCCTGTCTCTAAATAGACTGTAATTATAATAGTCAATACTGAATAAACTTATGAAATGGGGTGTGCCAATGAAAGAGAACAGAGCTATGACAGGCACTGAGCTTAAGGGACATGTACTTCAAAGGAGTCTACATTTCCTTAGTGTAAAGAACATTGGCTCGGTTTGCATTTAGTTCCCTTTATGGGGCCTTTATGCATAATACCTTCTCTAAATTTCTACATTTTGTTACCTATGATCAGTGCCAAGAGTACAGTTAGAACAGAATGCTTCATCCTTCCCTTGTTTATTATGCAGGGACAGTACAGTCTTGGGATAGGTCTTGTCCTGGTGTGGGGCTGCTGATTTCCCCAAAACCACACATAAAGATGTTAGAGTATCCCTGAAAGTATCATGTTGAGTGTGAGAGTCTGTAGCCATCTAAGGACATTCTCACTCAAGATGTCAGTTCCCACAAAAGGAAGAAAAGAACACCAGCTAGGATTCCAGAAATATCAAAAGCTCTCTTCCCTGTTCTCTCCTGATAACGATCCCAGGTGCTTATTATAAAATCGAGGGTATACGGTGAAAAGAGGGCAGTGGCCAAAAAGAGTCACTAACACTTTTATTTACTTAAATTTGAGGGACAGTGTCCTCTTTGAGCTTATCCTGAGCCATCACATTCAATGCCCCATGATATGGTAGACATTATGAGTTAATGTTTCCAAAGATTCTGCAAACCAGGCTGGTGCCTGTCTGGGATCCCCAATGGCTACTGCTACTAAAACAGAAGTAGGTCCTATTAGGGTAAACACTTGTTGCCATTTTATAGACACTATTATATTGTTAATTTTTTCCTTTTTATTTTCCCAGGGATCTACTAATTGAGATATATATTTTTTTACATCTGCTGATCCTCTTTAATGCCTAAAGTTCAATGACCTGCACATGGTATTTATGGCTATACTAATTAACTAATTATAAAACCACAGGCATATACTTTGGAAGTACATTTACTTAAAAGATGAAAATCCGATATATTAACAAATTGAGAACTTTCAAAGCTTCTTCCTATTATCTCAGACAGACACCTGACATAATCAGCAGAGATTATTAAGGGAGATAATCTTGAATGAGGCATTTTGCATATTTCAGCATGAGTATCATCTGGGTATTAGAAAAATCATTTAATTCTCCTGAAATACTAAACATAGTGTGAAAACAAAAGAAATGCTCCTTCAAATCTTTTGGGAAAAATTAAAAGTGAGGTAACTGTCTTTTCTAGGAATGTATGAATAACTAATAATTATGTGCCTAGATGATACTTCAGGCACAGGGAGGATCACTAGAAAGAATGAGTCCACCATAGTGTACGCATTCATTTCTGGTTACTTCCAAGTGATAGACAATAGCGTGATTTGCTAACAGAGACCTGTCTCCCTTTTGAGAAAAGGAGGAGAAGAGTTGATTTATATAATCTGAGGGTCTCTGGTCACTTTGACCCTGAAAACAGTCTGACATCAACATTTTAATCAGAAATACACTAACATGGATGCTTTCAGTAATTCCTTGATCAATTTTTTCATTCCACCTTTGTCAATTATTTTGCTTGTTTTATTTTTACTGGGATCAACTATGTTGCATTTACACTTCTAAGATTTAAGTTATTGAAATGTTTCAATGGCCATAATAAGCTTTGTTAACTGGAGGATCTGCTATTTTCAGTTTTCTTTTGTGATCATTATTTCTACCAAGTCTATACTGTGTATCTCTAAGCTTGTGATGCAAACAGGGAAGGAGCGAGGTAGAATGAGAAAAGAAAGAGATACAAAGGAGGAGGCAAATATAAAGAAAAAGAGGGTGCAGCTGTTCCAGAATTTTGACTCCAAAGGACGACGATACATAGCAGGGTCAAAATATCCTTGAATTTTATCTTGAGGAGAAGAAGTACAACTCCAGCACAGAGCTTGGGGAAACTGAGATTTACCAAGAGTGATACTGTAGTAGACATCAACTCAAGGGGGCTGTTTGCTTATTGTAATTTGTATTTGTTAATGAAATAGGACTTTTGGATAGTTCTCACATTAAAGTGTCTTTGGTTCTCTACTACAGTGGGTTCTCAAAGTGTGATCCACAGAACCAAGGGAGAGTATTTCTTAAGGTTAAAAATGATTGAAGCAGTTGTAATAAAAATAACACTGTTGGCATCTGCACTGACAGGTTAAAAAAGTAATGGTGGGCAAAACTGCTGGCTCATTATCATGCAATCAAGACAGTGGCACCAAACTGTGCTAATAATCTTTTTTATTTATTTATTTATTTATTTATTTATTTATTATTTTTGAGTAGGAGTCTCACTCTGTTACCCAAGCTGGAGTGCTGTGGCACATTCACGGCCACTGCAGCCTTGACTTGCTGGGCTCAGGCGATCCTACCACCTCAGTCTTCCTAGTAGCTGGAACCACAGGCGTGCACCACCATGCCCAGCTAATTTTTGATTTATTATGGAAATGAGCTCCTGCCATGTTGTCCGGGCTGGTCTCGAACCTGTAGACTCAGGCAATCCTCTGCCTCAGCCTCCCAGTGCTGGGATTAAAGGTGTGAGCCACTACGTCTGGCCTTTTGTTTTTTTCTTGAGACAAGGTCTCACACTAAGTTGCCCAGACTGGGCTCAAGTGATCTTCCCACCTCAGCCTCCGGAGTACTTGGGATTACAGGTGACCACCACCACACCTGGCTGATCATTGTACTTGTTATCACCACACACTCGTAGTAAAAAATTGTTTTCAAATAAGAAGGTCCTTGATGAAGAGTAAAAAAAAAAATTAATTGTATTGAATCTCAACCTTTGAGTCCATTTTAATACTGTGACCAAATGGGGAGCACATATAAAGCACTTCTGCATCTCAAACAGTAAGGGTTGTTCTAAGGAAAAGTATTTGTGTAACTGATATCAAGCTGCCACTTTTCCATGGAACACTCTTTTTTTACAGAATAAAGATAGACATACTATGGTTATTCAGATTTGGTTATTTGGCAGACATTTCCTCAAAAATGAGTGAAGTGAGTTTGTCACATCAAGGAAAACAACTGACCATTTTGTAGCTGATGATAAAATGTGTACTATAAAGTAAAATTCAAATTCTGGAAAACTTGCATCCACCCTGTGAACCTGACAGCCTCCTAATAAAAAGCTATTCTGATGAGAATGGTGGTGATATTAACAACTGAGAATTCCTTATGGACAAAACCCATTTAATGTGCAAGACAGACTGATTGATTTTAATGTAAGTTCATTGAGAAAGTTTGATTCCATATGAAAACAAGTCTTTAAGAAACTATTATCTATAGGCTTCTCATGTAGTACTAAAGAATATTCAAAACTCTTTGAAAAGACCATTAAAATCTCCTCTCAATTCTAAATACATATCTGAGCCCAAATTTTCTACTGTACTTCAACTGAAACAATATATTATAAAAGATTTCATGCAGAAACAGATATTGAGCTAGATAAGAAAGAGATTTGCAAAACTGTAAAACAATGCCAACTATTCTTACTAAAATTTTTAAAGATAGCTATTTTTCATAAAATATATAATACATGCAACATATTTATATATATTATGTAAATACTAAAAATTAAGAATTTTAAATGAAATAAGTAAATATTTTAATAATTCCAAGTAATTTCTGTTATCAAATTACCAACTAAAGTAATTAATAAATATTGACAGATATAACCCCAAATAAAGAAAAGCTCTTTGGGGTCCTCAATTTTAATAAATAAAAGAGTCCTGAGATCAAAAAGTTTAAGAACTGTTGCTTTCCCATGATGACTATTTCTTAGAGCAGCATTTTTGAGTATTTTTTCCGTAACACTAATCTTATGAAATGATTAATAATAAAAGGCCTTTAACTCTGGAATAAGTTGGGAAGTTTACAGCATCTTAATACCTGCCATTCTTGGAAAGTTGCAATCCATATTAGCCTGTTAGAGACCCAGGGAAGTCCTGTTGTACTGTGTTTGTTTCATCTTACTCAGTCCAGTGTTTCCTTATGTCACCTCAGAAAGTTTGTGACTCCAGGAGATGTTGGTCACCTGACCTTGAAGAAAGAGTGCCGGCCCAGTGGAAATCAACCATGACTTACCTTCAAGTCGGACCACCAGGGGCACCTTGAGTTCCAATTCCCGACAGGCTTTGGTGATCCCATTGGCAATGATGGCACAGTTGACGATCCCACCAAAAATATTGACGAGGATGGCTTCAACCTGAAATCAAAAATAGTAAATTATCTATTTCATAAAATGCTGACATAGTCTCAAAAATAACTGGCTAAATAGAGATAATTAAAATAAGACTACTTTTTTTGTTTTTGTTTTTAACACAGAGCATAAAATATAAAAAAAAATCCCAGGACGTATTAGTAAAGTTAATATTTAGTTAACTAACATCACTATAATATTACCATATTAACCCATATTATCATATCAATCACTCTAGAATAAAAATGAATTCAAAAATCATTCGTCCATTTATTACATACTACCTTCTATTTTTTAAAAATATTGTCTGTTCTTTTTATAAGTAATGCCATTTAAAATTTCATGCACTTATATCTTTTCTACCATGATTTATAATTAAATATTTACCTGTCATGGTGTCTCATACAATATTTTAAAATTAGGAACTTACTATTTGTTGTTTTGTATTAATAGGTAAAGATTCAAACTTTTCCATGTTTCCCCTATACCTCTAGGATATGCTAGAGGTTTATTCTCAAAAACCTGAGATGTTTAATTATCTTAGATAACAACCTTTTTGATTAAAAAATTCCCTCAAAATAAAAAGATACAAGTTCATACCATAAGTAACCATGTCAGCTACTGACAAACTCAAGCCACTGACTGGAATTTTTCAGAAATGCAGATTTAAACTCATCATGTTAACTTGTTTGTACATATTCCATATTCAAAGGCATGTGGACCAAAAAAATTGCACTTGTCCTGACTTGATAAATAGGAGTAAGAAAATCCTGTATAATTAACATGAAGAATGAGATAATGAAGAGAATTCATTACCTAGATTAATTGATAACACCCACAGAAAAATGGCTATTCATCAAGCTGGAAGCATCAAAATTCCAACAATAGAGTCACACTTAGATTATGCTACACTAATTGCAAAGCATATATGTGCTTCATGCCATTTTAAAATCCTGTTATTTCAATATGCTAAATTAAACAAAACATATGAGAAAAGAATATCTTACATTTGTATAGCACTTGACAGTTTAGAAAGTGCTATTTACGTAAATTCTTCTTTAATTTTAATCCTTCCCAACTCCCTATTCATTAGTATGGTGAGGGTGGGCCCTCTGCAGCTAATAAAGTCATTGGGCCGTTCAAGTGATGTGTTCCAAGGTCGCACAGCTAACATGCAGCAGTGTGAGGTTAAAAAGTCAGCTCCCTAGTTTGCCTACTGATTTGTTTGCTCATGCCAGTTGCTATAGTTGGGACCTTGGTTAAGTTACATAACCTCTCCTGAGCAGTTCTTTATCTATAGAATGGGAATAATAATAGGACCTAATCCATAGGGTTGCTAAAAACCTAAATGAGATAATACATGTGAAATATTTAGCATGTGGCTTTAAACATACTTAATGGATATTTATATATGCATTTAGCAAGCAAAGATGAAAGTGGGCAGGTTACCTAGACAGAAGTAAAAAAAGCTTTTTTCAGGAGACTGAGACTGTTGAATTTGAATATAATGGAAACACAAATTCACTGAAGTTCAATACAAAGGTAATGTCTTAAGAATAAAATAAATGAGCAATATTTTTCAAACCAATTAGAGATTGGGGCTACTCCCAAAAAAGAAATCTCCCATTACCATTCACAGCAGGCCGACTGGTAAGCAGAAGCTTGCTTTCTAATGACAACTATTAAATGCTGTTAGCATTGAGGCTTGGTACAGCAGTAGTTTCCAAATAACTGTGGGATGGAGAGGAACTTGCCAGAACAATGGAAGAAAAACATTGAAGAGCAATAATGACTTCATGGGGTCCATGGAGAAACTCAGAAACTGCTGAGGCTCAGTAAGGTTTGTGTAGAAAACCCAGGTTTTCTAGTAAAGCACACATTGGCACCTGCACACCTCTGCCAGGTTCAACCTGCACATTCTTTAAGGATGAGTTCAGATGTCAGCTTCTCTGGGAAGCTTTCCTGTCTCACCAAACCCATCTAAAACGGTGTGATCATTCTTTAGAGTAGCTACAGAATACACAATAAATTTATGTGAATTCATCTAAATAGGTGGGGGGAGGGCAAGAAGGAGGGAAGATGCTTCTGACTCTGTGGTTCAGTTCTGGAGTAAGTGTCAAACAGGAGCTGTGAATCTGATGTTCCTTCAGTTGGCATAAGATCCCACTAGTCTCTCATATGTCAGTGTCTTAGCCTAATGTTAGAAATAGATACTGTTGATACAACTTGTACCTAAAAGTAAGCCAACTTCTTCAGCTGGTGCTGAACCCAAGGAGGAGCACTCTTTTCCAATTGCAGGAGAATAATTGGGTTTGTTAGACTTACTGAGAAATAGGTGGCCGTTGTTCTCCAATGTAGTTTATTTTCCTCTCAACCCTCTTCACCCATCCCCAAGATATAACTCCCCTTGTGTGGGTCATCTTTGTGTTCTTCTAAAACAAAGATGATGTCTTTTTTCCCCATATTTTTATAATCAGCAGCTAGCATAATCCATGGCATGGCATAATCATCCAAAAATAATGGTTTAAAGAATGAATTAATTTCAATATGATACAGAGATCTGTTAATTTCTGTTCATATTGCCACAGCCCCTAGACAAGGGCATGGCATAGGATCAAGTGCTCCTGTACATTCCTGAACAACAATTCTGATGGTCAGTCCCCTTATCTCCTATGCACTCACAATAATTAGCTTCAGGGGATCCTTGACTTTCCTGTCAAGGAAATCCCAATCAACTGAAACACTGAAAGACTCAAATCCCCATTTATTCCCTTTTACTGAGTAGTCATAAGTTTGAATAATAGTATCAATGTAATTGTAAGTCTTGTGATTTGTATAACTTTTGTATCAATGTAACAATAAGTTTTGTGATTTGTGTAACTTTTGCATAATGCATGATGTCTTAGGCCTTGTAAACTCCCTTTACTTTATGGCAAGCTTGATTAACGCTTCTGCCAGGCCCTACTGATAAAATCTATGAGATACTTCTGATACCTGGTATCAGGAAGTCTGGACTGAAAAAATGTCACTATCGATAAATGTGGCTGAAACTTAAGTTCTATACGATGCTCTGCTGGTCATGTGGCCAATGTATAGGTACTAACAACTCTGGACTTAAAAAGTGAACTGTAAAAACCTGGAGGGTGAGCAGAATCATTTTAGAATGACCTCCAGTCTGACTCTGCTCCCTGGATTCGAACTCAGAAATAAACTTCTTCCCACTAGTTCTCTGCCCCTCTGATTTATTGGTGTCAAGGGAGAGCAGCCGAGTGTTACTCAGATCATAATAAATAGACATTTGATGACCATATCCCTTGTACCATACACAGAGTTAAATCCTTGGGATATAGAGAAGAATAAGATATCATCACTGTCCTCAAAGAATTCAAAGTCTAGTTTGAGAGGCAGACCAGCAAACTGGCTATTACAATACAGGGTCTACAGTTGCCTCACACAGCCAAGACCAGGGCAGAGGACAGTGATGCAGGTGGCTGCCATGAGACAGGCTTTTTGGAACAGGTGATGTTCTACAGACAAAGGCTCTGACATAAGGGGAACAGCCAGGACAAAGGCAGAGATGTCACCCAACTTATTTCACTGAGGAACTCATGGTTGATTGGGGAAGTAACCCAAGATGATACAGATGCGGGAGAGAGTGGCTGGTGCCAGAGGCCAGGGATGGGAACTTAGTTCCTTTTATTCCTTCCATTATCTGAACTGGGTGAAAGCAAGTCTTGAAAGCAGCTTCCCTGAAAGATAGAGGGGAAGTGATAGGAGAGGCACAGAGGGACAGAGAGAAGAGTGAGTGCTTGAGAGAATGAGGAAAACAGAGTGGCCACGTGAGAGCATGAGAGAGAGAGCACTAAACAAGCAGTGAGAGGGGTAGCATGAGAGAATGCAAGAGAACACGAGAATGGGAAAGGGAGTGAGGGGGGAGGCAGAGAGGTAGGGAAAAGAGGAAGAGGTGATGGAAGAGGGAGAGAGGGAGAGGGGAAGATGGGGAGAGGATGCAAAACAGAGTGTGAGAAAACAAGCTGTGAGAAAGAGAGAGGAGGAGAAAGAGTCTGACCAAGACCAACAAAGCAGTTAGGATTTCTATAAGAGCAGCAAGACAGAAGAACACAGCTGCTTAGCTCAGGGACACAGGATTGTTTAGGACACACTGTATACCTCAGTGCACTAAGAGGAAAATCACCACCCAGGGTGAAGAGAAGACCCCACTCAACCAGAGATTATGCCACTCTCGCCTCTCTCCCACTACAAAGTAATGTGCTGCAGTCATGTACTTTAATGGAAATCTGATTTAAGGTTCACTCTGGGCCAATTTCTATAATTAACTACTGTAATCTGCAATCTCAAACTGAGAATGAAATTAAGACAGTTTAAAAATGAAAGCCTCACGACATCGTTATTATTATTTAGCATTTATAAAGCATGTCAAATTTTCAGTGTGTGCCTCACATGTTCATTCATTTCACAACTACTAACTGCTGTTCCATGACAATACCAACAGCAACTTTTAATTGTCTTTTGTTCTTGTTGTTCCTGGCAAAGAGAAAGTTAAAAAAAAAAAAAAAAAAGTCAGTGCTAGGTCTATTTAAGTACCCAGAGACTCTCCCGGAAGATCCCTAAGTGCTTTTGGGAAGAGAAGCTTTTTCAAATTCTCGAGTGAGAATTACGCGGGTTGCTATTTACTGTTTCACGAAAGTAAAGATCATCTAATGAGGCAGTGTAGGTGCCAGATACAGAGCCAAGGTCCCCAGCCAGCTGCTCCCAAGACAAGCCTGTAGTGACTGCTGGCAGCTGTGCAGGTGGTCGGACAGTCCAAATGCAGGTTTTTCAAATGTCTGTGGCTGTTTGCCTTTGTAAAATACACCCTGGTTGCAGATTTTAGTCCACAATTAAAAGCAAAAAACGAACTTCAAAAGAAGAAAGGCAACAGCCTTTGCTATTTATCAAGCTCCTCTCAACCCTCCCTAAAATAAGTAAACCAACAAAAATCAATACTAAAACCCTTTTTGGGAACACAGATCTTTTTTTGGAGTATCTGATAAACATTAGGGACCCTCGGTCAGATGAATTCATACACAAACACTTTTCTGGATGATTTTAGATATGTCCCATGACTGTCCCACTCCTGTCGGGTACAGCCTCAAAGGTAGACAATGACAAGTGGTAAGTTAACACAGCATATGCACAGGGGATAGGAGTATAAGTTTCAGGAGAATTGTGAATTACTTACAACTATCAACAGTTGTATATTTACAACTATCTATAGTTGTGTGTGAATGTCAACTTTTCTGGGAGAGTTCATAATCTTTAAAAACTGATATACTCAGAATAATTGCAAATACAACAATAATTAACATACACTAAATATTTAGGTGTTATTCATTCAGTATTCTAATTATTTTACATGTTTTAAAACATTTAACCCATGAGTATTCTAGAAGGTGGGTATAATTATCCCCACTTAAAAGACAAAGAAACTGAGTTGATGATCTGGAAGAATCACTAAGACTACAGCTTTACCTACTGTCAAAAGTCCTTCAGAGCCAGTAAACCTATTTGGCCTCAATACATGTTATAAGCCATATGTGCAATGTTTAGTATTTTCTCATTCATTACCACAGTCAATTCTGCCATTACTTGTGAGACACATATTATCTACCCCATTTTACAGATGAGAAAAGCAAGTCTCAGAGAGGTAAAAACTTGTGCCAAATTATACAGCCAGTATGTTGTCAGGTTCAAAAACTGAACTCTCTTCAACATTATCCTGACTTCCTTTAATGAAATGCAATGTTGCCAGACAGCTCGATAAAAAGTGAGTTATTCATTCAATATATATTCTTGAGGGTTTACTCTGTGCTACCTATTCTTTTAACACTGGGTGTGGTCAGTAGCTAAGCAAGAATGATTTTAAAATTAGACAAAATGTTCTATATCTGTATCTAAAATTACAAACCATGATCATAGTTATGAAGGGAAAGAAAACATTGGGTACTATGGGAAGAGTAAGCTGGGACCCACGTTAGACTGGGTAGTTAGGGTGGGCTTCTTGGAGGCAGACACATTAAAGCTAGAGTCTGAAGGACAATCAGGAAGAGGCCAGGTAGACTGAGAGGGAGAAAAGTATCTTAAGACTGCAGAATATCACAGGTAAAGGTCAAGGGGCAGCAAAGAGCTTGGTGCAACTGAGAAATTGAACAAAAACTGGAGCATCAGGTGCCTGGGGCTTGGGAAGTAGAGTGGTAGATATCAGACAGGCCACTCCTGCAGAAATCAATCACACAGAGTCTCACGGAGCAAATGCCGTGAGAAAGAGATTGAAAAGTTTTTTGTTTCAAGACACCTACACAAACTTCTGAGAGGTCAGGAAAGGAACTAATATTTACCTAGCATCCATAATGCACTTATATTAAATCTATAAGATACTTTTTTAAATCTCCATTTTATGGATAAACTGAGGCTCAGAGAGTTTAGGGTTTGCTAGCTATTAAGTAGTCACAGTTCAAACCAACATCTGTTTCATCACAGCCTATGTAGGGCAGTCGGAAATAGCTGGGAAAACTGGGGAGCCGCTGACATACACCAGGTGTCAGCAAACTTTTTCTGTTAAGAGCTAGTCAGTATACAAGTTAGTCTCCATCACAACTACTCAACTCCTTTGTTCCAGCACCAAAGAGTCATTGACAAATAGTATGTAAATGAATGAGCATGGTTGTAGTTCAATAAAACTTTATTTACAAAAACAAGAGATGAGTCATATTCGGCCACAGGCTATAGTTTGCTAATCCCTGACACAGACATGATTTGGTTCATTTCCCTCTCAAATTCACTGCAAATGCACTATCCATCCTTCTTTGCATCACTTGATATATCTTTGACAGCACTTCTCAGACTTTGAGTTGTCTTTCTTTGTTGCATCATTTTCTTGCCACCACTGACATTAAGGTATCCAGGCTTAGTGGTAGCTGACTACATAAATGTGTCCATTCCAACTTTAATACAATTCCTTCAGAATAAAACCTGTTATCTTTAACAAATTCATAAAATAAATGTCTCTGCTTATTCTTTTTTCCTCCCTGACATTGGTTGGAAGTAACATATAGACTTCCACAATAAAGCCAGCCATTTTGCAATGATTATTGTAAATAGTTAAGTCCTATACTATATCTAAAATACTGTAGCATATATGAAAGCACAGTAAGTGCAACTATTGGGTTTTGTCTCTGCCTATTCCAATCTGGAATGCTAACTTTTAGTCCCACTGCAGTGAACATTATGTTGATAAAAGTCAAGCAAGCATTGTATATATTAGTCAAGTTAAGAACTTTTTAAAAAACCACAAGTTATTTTAATTCTGAACGTTATTGCTCTTGCTTAAGCATCTGTTTTTGTGAAACTTTTTTGTTTCTCTTTTTTGTTGTTGTTTTTATTTTCCTGATGAATTCTAATCATGTCTTCTAATCCATTGGCAGCCAACGAAGGAAAATAAATGGTGAAGGAAATTAGATGCAGCTTGGATAATTGATGTTTGTATGCCTGGCTATAATAAAAATACTCTGCTAAATTAGAGGGGAGTCTAAATGGATTCAGTCAATAAGGAAGTGATTCAGGTGAGGAATTCATTCTTGGGCTTTGTTGTAATCTTACAAATAAACCAACAGATCAGTTCAATTGGGACCAGATTTGCCTTCTGTTGAAATCTCGAAATCCTGGTGAGCTGCTCATGCTTACTTTTCTAACTTTAGTTTGTTCTAGAAGTTTGAAATTTCTTTTCTTTTGTATGAGCACTAGGATCCTTGGGTTACAGCGATTCATGTATCCCCTAAGTAGCCAAAAATGACATGTGAAAAGCAGCAATTCTTGAAAAACATCCTCCTATTCTGCCCTTTTAATTTCTTCCAAGGAAAAAAGAAACAATTTTACTAAGTTCACAAGCCAATCTGAAGATCCCAGAATCTAAAGAAAATATCTTAAATATCACCCTTAATACCAAATAATATTTCAGCATTTTTAATTCATCAATCAAGATAAACCAACCATTTTATTCCAGCTTTTCTAAACCAATAGCTTGGAAATGACATCTGATGGATGGATCCTCCAGAAACAGTATTTTGATGGAGAGCCACGTTTCCACAGCTTGACCTCTGAGAGCCAGAGTGAACGAACCTAGGGAAATGGATCTAATCTACTTCCAATTTGTCAATTCTCTTTTCCCTAAATTCTTCACCCTGCTTACATCCTGTAATTTTCTCCTCACTAGAATAAGTAAAATCATACGCAGGATTAACATTCATTGAGTGTTAATTTTCTTAGGTGTTAAGAATTATGTACTACAATCTTCCCTGGTAAATAAACTGAGACTCAAAGAGCTTAAATAACATATTCAAGGTTACATAGCTACTAAGCGACAGGGTTAGGATTTGAACTAAGTCGGTCTTAACTTCAAAGTCTATGCTATTTCCACTCCCTTTGGTAGGCTCTTTGTAACCAGTAACTCTCATGATTAGTCAAGATTCCCAGCTCTATTTTGGTACTATTTCCAAGCTTCAAAGACATGCTCCTCAGTCTCATATTCTGGTGCCTAAGTATTTCTTTTTTCACGTTATTATTTTTTATTCCAAGTATATCTTATTCTCAAATCTCACAGTTCAATTAAAATCAATCAGAGGTAAGATATCTTTAATAGGTCTGCAGACTAATAGGCTTTGGTCCAATACAAGCCATATTTCCTGTTTACTGATAAAAGAGCTGTCCAGCCGGGCACAGTGGCTCAAGCCTGTAATCCCAGCACTTTGGGAGGCCGAGGTGAGGGGACTGCCTGAGCCCATGAGTTCAAGAACAGCCTGGGCAACTTGGTGAGACCTCATCTCTACAATAAATCAAAAAATTAGCCGGGCATGGCAGCACATGCCTGTAGTTCCAGCTATTTGGAAGGCTGAGGCAGAAGGATCGCCTGAGCCCAGCAGGTCGACGCTGAGGTGGCTGTGAGCGTGCCAACTCAAAAAAAAAAAAAAAGCTGTCCAGAGCTTATGGTTTGCAATCCCTATTTAGATGGGGCTGGGGAGTGGTAATGATGGTATAAGAATGGATCCTGGACTTCAAAACCTAACTCTGTTATGAACTGAAATAGATGTCCTTAACAAGACCCCTTTCTGCAGACTGATAAGATCCTCTTCCCCTGACACGAAATGTATCCGTTTGCCACTGTTACTATTTATAATTATGATCATGAAAATTCTAGTGAAGAGACATCATCATCAACACAGACTGTAGACATCAGAGAGTAGAATGGCCATTGGAAGACAGGATAACTCTGCTCTTTGCATGTGGCTATTTGTGGTGCTATGTTGAGAACAATGATGGGACCACATATCTGGTTCCATAGTGGAGATCTTTGACCTGTTAACGACTCCTGCCCTGGGAGAGGATGATAGAGTCACACAAGTGTATTATATACTTGTTTCCCTGTCTTTGGAGTTACATAATACATTAATACATGTTTTTGTAATTACAATCTAAGGTTTAATTTGGCAACACTATGCCTCCTTTAATGACTTTCACAAGAACATATTGGGCAGTAAGGAAAATCAATTCATACCCAACATAATCACCATCAATCTCATTTATTATATATATAAACCAAAAAATTTAAATATAGACTGCCAGCTCGAGATAGGATAGGCACCTTCCATTATGAATACTGGTTTAACAGTTTAAAAAATACTGTGAATATTTTACCATATAAATTATAAAGCCATACTTCCTCCCAGAGGAAGTACCTGTTTCCTTAGGTCAAAGTTTTCCAAAGTGTATTCTATGAAAGTGTATACTATCAGGCCTAAGTAATACTCCCTGAAAAACAAATCATCTTCTGGTCAAATAATCTGGATTCTAGCTTATGAGAGCTTTCGCAGACCATCTGTGTTCTACCTTTTAACACTCTAATTTAGTCATTTTCTGCCAAAGAGTCAATGGGATGAAAATGTGATCTGCAGAGAACCGTTAAGAAAGGTGTCTGGCTGGGTGCAGTGGCTGAAGCCTGTAATCCCAGCACTTTGGGAGGCCGAGGTGAGAGGATTGCCTGAGCCAACAGGTTCGAGAATAGCCTGGGCAACTTGGTAAGACCTCATCTCTACAATAAATCAAAAAATTAGCTGGGCGAGGTAGTGGACACCTACAGTTCTGTCTAATTAGAAGGCTGAGGTGAAAGGATCGCCTGAGCCCAGTGAGTTGACGCAGGGGTGGCCGTGAGCATGCTACTGCACTCCAGCCTGGGTGATGGAGTGAGACTCCAACTCAAAAAACAAAGGTGTCCAGGAGCTGGTGTACTTGTGGTGAGGTGGCATAAGGATCTAGGGTCCTTCCTCCACATGGATGCTAATTATTTCACTATTTAGGTCAAATGCATGGCATCTGCACAAGTGGAAGGCATTCATAATCAAGAACAGCCACCATGAATGTCCCGGCCAAGGGTGGCATAGGAATGCTTCCCCAGTTGCCAGCAAACATAGTAGTTAGTAATGGTTAAGTCAGGTATTAAAAGGATTTTCAGGAGAGGAAAAAATATAAAGATGGAGATATTGATTGGCATTATAAGAAGGTACAGGAGACAAGGAGTTAAAAGGAGTGAAGGGCACAGAGACTTGGGGAAACAGCACAAACATGCTTTTTATCTTTTACACAGATATTTCTCATATCCTTGTGAACTGAGAATCAGAACTATTGCCATGATTACAAAAGCCACTTGGGCATTTAGAATGGTGAATGCAAGATTCTTTTTAAAGTGCTTTGTGTTTAATTTAGTTCTTGCAAAAACTACCATAATGTATAATTTGGCTACAGAGACGCTTGAAGCAAATTAATTTTTAAAAAAATAGAGCAAGGAGATTTTGGTTCATAGTATTTCATCAAGAGGCATCAAAAGGTTTTAAAAAGCAGATATACAACACTCACTTAAGAAATTAGCAGGCAGGGAATGATGGCTCACACCTGTAATCCCAACAATTTGGGAGGCCAGGGTGGGAGGATTGCTTAAGTCCAGGAGTTCAAGGCCAGTCTAGGAAACATAGTGAGACCCCCATTTCTACAAATAATGGTAGCATGCACTTGTAATCCTAGTTACTCAGGAGGCTGAGTTAGAAGGATCACTTAAGCCCAGAAGTTTTGAGGTTGCAATGAGTTATGATATTGCCACTATAATCCAGCCTGGGTGATAGAGTAAAACCCTGTCTCAACAAGAACAACAAAAAGGCTGGGTGCAGTAGTTCATACCTATAATCCCTTGGGTAGGCCAAGGTGGGAGGACTACTTGAGCCCGTAGAGACCAGACTGGGTCTCTATCAAAAAAAACAAGAATTAGCTGGGCATGGTGGCAAGCACCTATATTCTCAGGTGGGAGGATTGCTTTAGCCCTGGAGGTCAAGGCTGCAGTGAGCTGGGATCGGGCCCCTGCACTCCAGCCTGGTGGACACAGTAAGACTCTGTCTCAAAGAAAAAAGAAAAAGTACTTAGCTATTAGAACTGACTGTTAAGAAATATTGTGGTTACAAAACTGCCTTCCCAACTTAACAGATAATCGCTTTCAAGGCAAAAGACTCCTGGTTCACAATATTTTCTTTGTCACAGGAGCTACATTGGTGCAGATTAAAAATATTTATTGGCACATTCATTCTGAGCAGTATTTCACCCAATCATCTCAGACTTATGCCATCTTGATGAATGTAAATATGGATATTCCATTATCATTAGTTGGAGAGTTAATATAGAGAACACCCATAAAATTGGCAACTTAGTGAAGGACCCATTTATTAATCTATAAACAGGATGTCCATCTATCTACTGTTGCAAGATAATAGTCTCCACAGGGTAACTGTCCCTAAAGAAAAGGGAAAAAAATGCTTCTATGGGTGGTTTCTTCTCCTTTATTTGTGACTGGCATTAATTTAAAAAAATTAGCTAAGCAGAGAGAGCCAAGACTTAGGACCACACAGATTCACACTTCACACCACAGAGAAAAGAAGACAAATTTAGTTAATGGCAAAACCCACTGTTTCTGTAAATAACAAGTCTAATGTAAAATGAAGGTGGAATATAATGATTCTTTGACGCTTCATACATCTGTTCAAATAAACCAATTTGATCATTTAGTTTTCTGGAAAAACAAAGGGTTGACAAAGTTTCATAACAAAACCCCAGTGGATAAATATTTGACTTGGAAAAGAAAAAAATATAAGTTTCTAGCTAAGGTTTCAATAAGATATAAGCTATTTTTTATAGACTAAAATTTATATTAAAATTGTTCTAAGTAAAAGAGTTTTGAAAGCACATACTTATGTTTTACTCATTACAAATCTCACTAGTATATTTGTGAAAAATCAGTTTTCTGCCAAATTTCTTTGTAAAAATAAGTTTCCAATTAATTTCCCAAACTCCGTACTTTTTGTTCATCCCCATAAAATGACTCCAAAGCCAAACCTCATGCCCAGAATCCTAAAACTCCAAAGTTGTCTCTGTTGATAATAATCATTAACATCACACATTTAAATTCAGACAAAATTATGAGAAAAACAAATAACACTCCAGGAAAGTTACTCATTCAAACATTTGTAATTATAAAAATCAACATCCCATTTGAATTAGGGCTCTTTTGAAATGCCTGGGCAGGACTGGTGCCTGGCAATATTTAATAAGGAGGAGAGAAATTTCATAGAATTCATTCTATGCCTACTGGCATCAGATGTCACTGTCACCAAAAGACATCTTCAGCTGTAGGCAATATTCCAAAATTACTGATATCACTGTCTGACCTTGTTGTAATCTGTTGTGTAGAAGTCTGATTTATTTATTTAGCTGTTCAGCAAATGTCAGTATACCATGTCTGGAGCAAAATAAACAATACATTGGTAAAGCACTCCCCACCTCCTATTAAGAATGAAATTTAACAAAACTCTTTCCACCTCAAAGCATCTAAACAATTGATTGGCCACACCTTCTCCCACCCAAGGTTAACCTTTTGTGAATATCTTGGTATTCTCTGGCTGGTACACTCTTTTTACAAAAGGATTCCAGAATACTCTATTCCCTGAGGCGCATGTTCAACAGATCATCAAAACATTGTCATTTGGGACCTGTCTGTGCTGCAGTTCTTTTCGGGGCCTCTCAAGGTACTGTCCGCTTTTTTCCAACCTGCTCTTGGCCCTGAGAGCTGCCTACAGAGACCAGATCAAAGGGCTCCTTTCCCATCTGGCACCTGGGAAGTCCTGGCAGGAGGAGAGGAAATCAGGCACATTTATTCCCCCAAGTCTCTCCCAGCAAGGTTGTCCTGGGTGGCTATTTCCTCCACAGACGGTATCCAAGCATTTCAAGAAAATTTTCATTATAGGACTTTCTCTTCTGGTCAAGTAACCGACTCCTTCTCTCTTTATTTTTTATTTAATTTTATTTTAGAGTTGTGGGGTACATGTGAGGATTTACTACACTGCATGCAGCTGGAACTACAGGCAGGTGCCACCATGCCCAGTTTACCCACCTTTCAATGAAATTGTTTGTTTCTATCCTGTCAGCTTGTCTGAGTTCCTCATAGATCCCGGATGTTAGGCCTTTGTGGGATATATAGCTTGTAAATATTTTCTTCCCATTTTGTGGGTTGCCTTTTTTACTTTCTTGATGGCTTCTTTTGCTGTGCAAAAATGTTTTAGTTTGATAAGGTCCCACCTGTCAATCTTAGCTTTTGCTGCATTTGCTTTTGCTCCTTCTTCCTTCCAGCTTTGGGACATAAGAGAACCCTGGCTGCTAGCCCCAGGTATCTGCACTCCCCACATACCCTCATTATTAATCTTTTAAAAAATAAACTCTCCTCTATATGCCATGAAGTGTGTGAGTCATCGCTTCCTTTCAAATCTAACGAATAACATACGATTTTGACCAACCTGGCTTGATCTTGGAAAAATCCACTCAACCTTCTAGAACTGGGAGGTTAATTTTGCATTCAGTTTTCCCCCCTCTATGATGTCCATGGTCATGAGCTACACAATGAAATAAAACTCAAATAAATCTGAACATTCTCAATACAAGCTATTAAACAAGTGTTATTAAGCACTCTTTCACTGGTTCTTTTTGGGAGATGGTTATTACCTAAGAATCTGAAATTATTGCTCATTAGCTGTCTGAATCTATACCCAAGTTAAGGGCAGAAAAAGAAAAAAACAAGCCAAACGCTTTATTATCTTGGGTCCTGTCCATTATAAATGACAGATGATGCCCTGTCAGGTGAAAACAAGCTTCTCAGCACTAAAATGGCTTCATTTAGTTTATTAGCCACAAACGAAACTAAGGAAGGCCCATCTAGAAGGTGACTTGCAATCCTTATTTTCAGCATAATAAAAGATGGGCTCAATAAGATTGAATTCTCATGTGATCTTCCAGTCTGTCTAAGGAAGGAACACTGGTGACAGGTAGACAAACTCAAGAGATGGTTAATAAGTAAAAATGTAGGTCTGCAACCTTGAACAAAAATGATGTTTAACGTCCATGAAATGTCAATGACCCAGCTGCAAGCAGTCACCTCAAATTTATCTCAAAAGCCACATTATTTTGTTCTTTACTAAGCAAATAAACTGTATCTTGAGCTGTTAATAGTCAACAACAAAATATACCCAAAGGGAACATGAATAGGATGACTTAACAACCAAGAAAAACAATGGGAGGAAACAGAAGCCCTCAAATCCCATAACTTCCACCTGGCTTTTCCAGAAAGTGAGCAGCACCTGGTAAGGACAGACACGCACACACAAGACCTGAATCCACCACCTAGGTGTTTGCTTTCCTGATAGGCTAGAGCATGCTTTTTCTTCCCTACCCTGTAACTGCCCTTTATTCTCTGATACATTTGGACAAAGGTCCCTGTTTGTAGAAGCTTAACTCATCCATGTTAACACACATGTCCCTCAGTATGGGCTTATTTCATGAATATGTACTTTCCTACATGCTGGATTCAAAAGGTAGTCTTGAATCTATTTAATGCCCACTTTGTGTCCTACCAAAGTAGACACTTCTGGGTTGACAAAAATATTTTTATGAGTGTCTTGAAGTGGCTCTTCATTTCTTTTTAAGATTACCTTGAATATCTTGTCAAAGTTCTCACTCCAGAAACCTCGGGAAAGTATTTTGTGTCCCTTTCTTGAATTTGTCTACATGTCACCTGTGTTCCTCCTTTAGCCAGACTGGAAGACCACATAAGAATTCAATCTTACTGAGCCCATCTTTTATTATGCTGAGACTAGCTGAGGTCATCTCCCATTTTGTTTGCTCTGACTAGATGATGGTTCCTGTAATGTCCATTTCTGCTACACAGTGGGATCTGCTGAATCTCCTTTAAAACTATGTCATCTAGTTAAATTCCAAAGTTCTTGTCAGTTACCTGGGAAGACTGTAATCTCTGCCTAGTTAGATTTGAGACTAGGAATTCCATTTGTCTCTTGCGATAGTTTCACATGGTTTTTTTTATGGATGTATGACGTACACTGATGTTGGCATACTTCTTATGGAAGATTATCCTAACTAAACTGCAGAGCGCTGATTGTTAATTGTGGGGTTACAAACTCAGAGTCCACAGGGTCAGGAAGGCGAGTAAATCAGTAGAAAGTCTTGGATTAAGACAACACAAAGTACTCTGACATAGCAGAGAGGTTGTGCCCCTTAGGGGCAGTTGCTACCTAATCTATGCAATTGTTACCATGGGAGTGCAGGAATAATTTGCTCAGATCTTTCTAGTTTTCAAAAGTCAGACATCTAGATATCTAAAAACCCTGAGATTACTAGACAAAATGCATCTGAGGGCCACACCTGTTGGTGGTGGTTAACCTTTACAGCTCCGACACTAGCCAGATGTATCAACATCCTGGAAGATGATTTACAGATCAGTGCATGTCTTTTCTGATGCTGTTGCCACGCTCTCCAGTTTTTTGACTGTCCTTCTCTCCTAAAGAATTTGAAAATCTTTGCATGTAATGAAATATTCTGTGGAAAACTGCTGCATATGTGAAAGAAGGAATGTAGAACAAAGCCACAAAGAGAGGGAAAAATAAAACCCAAACAAGTTGGGAGAGGGTAACCAAGCAGGATTTTTAGGCTAGAGAAGGGAGAACTAAAGCATTACCAAACATAAATCCACACATGGTAACAATGATATAAAGGCTGAAAGCAGTAGCTACCACTTATTAATCACTTATTAGATCCCAGGCACTTGGCCAAGTTTTTTGTTTTGTTTGTTTGATTGTTTGGAGTTGGGGTATTACTCTGTCACTCAGGCTGGAGTACAGAGGCATGATCATGGCTCACCACAGCATTGACCTCCTGGGTTCAGGCAATCCTCCAGCCTCAGCTTCCTGAGTAGCTGGGACTATAGGCATGCACAACCACACCTGGCTAACTTTTTGATATTTTTTGTAGAGACAAGGTCTCACTATGTGGCCCACGCTGGTCTCGAACTCCTGGGCGCAAGCAATCCTCCTACCTCGACCTCTCAAAAAGCTTGGATAAGACACCGCACCTGGCCATATTTTATATGTACTTACTTACAGTTCACCAAAACCCTGTGAGGAATGTAATTACTTTCCATATTTTACAGATAGCATACAGTATAGATGCATCAGATGACTCTCCTAGGATTATACATTTGGTAAGTGTAGACCCTCACCTGATTCCAGATCTACTGTATTATGTGGTTTGTGCTATACTTTCACTATAACACCTTCAGTCACCTCATTGGTGTGCTTGACTCATGTCCCTGGCATAGCATAAAATGAACTTTCTATACATCTAAATCCAACACTTTAAACATGGAATAAACCCTTCCATGAAAATCTCCTTCTGTGGTGGTTTCAAAATATGCCCACAAATTCCTTAGTGTTCCTCCCTCTAAGATCTAGAGCTTAATTTTTCTCCTCTGGAGGATGGGCAGAATATGGAGGAAGTGATGGTATGTGACTTCTAAGACCAGGTCATGAAAGGTATTGGGGCTTCTTCCTCTTTGTTCTCTCTCAGATCATTCCTTCTGGGGAAGCCAAATGCATGTCATAAAGATACTCAAGAGTATTCTATCAAGCAAGGTAGTGAGTCCTCCTGCTAACTGCCAAGTAAGTGAGTCATCTCGGAAATGGATCCTTCTGTCCCAACCCATCAAGTCTTCAGATGACCATGTACCAGGTTTACTTCTTGACTGCAACCTCATAAAAGACCCTGAGGCAGAACCAACCTATAAACGAAAACCAGATGTCATTTACCGAATAATTCAAGGTTAAATTGTTTGTTTGTTGGTGGGCAGAGTAGAGTTCTTTTCACTAAGGGCTTAAATAGGTGTTTCAATAGGACATGTTTAGCACTTAAATTTATGGCAGATTACCCAATAAGCATGGATATACTTTTACTATTTACTGACTACATATTGGAATTGAAATCAATCATCTGTTCTTTTCAAATTATTGATAGTTGCCATTTCATGTGTGTGAAAAATGAAATGTGAAAAATATACATATATTTGGGATAAAAAAGAAACTAATCCTTTGTCATATTAAGATATATTAAACTATAAATATTAGGAAATGACATTTTTTAACAGGATGATTTTCTTAAATTTTATATGTGGGAAAAAATTCCATTATGATACTGCTTTGGAATATGCTAGTTTCTTTTTTTTTCCAACGAAGACCATGCACAGAGAATATAAGATAATTGGATATCACATTAGTATCTTACTTCTCTGAAATAAGTAAGTTGTACTGATTTCTAAAATGATCTGTTATATATTCCTTGAGTCTTCAAGTACAAAGTTTGTTAAATGAAAAGTCCTGTGGAATTAACACCGCAGTTCCACCTTAAAAAATTGCAGGAAATAATCCAAATTTGTTAAGGACATTGCTAAGTATGGGACTATTCGCACAAAGTTTAATCAATTTCATGACGACATCTACTTCAAACCCTGACATCATGATTGTACTGTATAATACAGATTATTGGAAATTATTAAAATATGTAGCTTAGTACTACGATAACTGTTAAGGCAAGATCAATATGAAATATTACTGAGACAGGTATCCACTAGAGGCCAGTGTAATTCAGCATGGAGAAGGAATTTATAATCAATCCCTGTGGAAAAACCAACATTATTTCTTCCACTTAAAAAGTGGAGCTCTCATGAATTGGAGAAAAAAAATGATGACGAAAGCTTTTTTGGATTCTCTAAAGAGAAAGTTTCAAAGGATAAGAAAGATGAGTTAAGAAAGGATGAGTCATGAAAAATAGGAGCAGTGAGAATTCTTGTCTACAAGAAAAAAAAATAGTACTACCATATATGTATTGTTTGATGTTTCACCAATGTAAGCAAAATTTTTCAAGATATTCAATGTAATTGTAAGCTTTTCAATAAATGTTTCATTTGACAATACTTTGGGAAGAATTAAAGATCTAGAATACCTAGAAAGTGTCACAGAAATCTCATTTTCAGGGCAGTCATCATTGCTAGCTGCCTAGACAAGGCCAAAGATTTTGAAAAGGGATGGAAAAACTGCACATTTGCAATTTCCTTCCCTTTAACAATTTTATTCAGAACAAGTACCAAATGGTTCACTCTCAAACATGGAGTAATTCATATAAATTCACCTGGCACTACATTCATATTGTAAAATACATTTCTTAATAATGGTGCAACATGATGCTTACAATATTTTTTAACAAGGAACTGAACTAGTTCTTCAAAACTAAAAACAGAAGTGGAAATGAAAATCTAATTCTTTAGTAAAGCTTAGAAAATAATAGTTGGTAGGATCCTGAGTAGGAGATTTTACTTTGTAAGAGTAAGGCTGAATAATTTAGATGTATACTCTTTCCCCTCTCCTCCAGCAGAGAAAGGCACCTTATGTAACACGGGCATGCCAAGGAGATTAATGAACCAGAAAATCTTAGAGCTAGGCAGGACCTTAGAGGTCAGCTAGCCACAGTTTGAACCTTTTCAAAGACACAGACCTTCCTCCTTTGCAAAGTGGCCAATTCCATTGTTGAGGTTATAACTGCTTGAGAGTTATTCTTTCCTCTTTATATTGGGGGATCTCATCCAACACACAACAAAACACTCTTCTGGTTCCTGAGGTCAAAAAGAGGAGGGAAGATACAAAGATAAATAATACACTATCCTGACTTTGAGGAGCTGTAAAGTTCTACCCATACAGTCGGTTCTAATTCTGACCTCTGAACCAAAAGCACTGGCTCTATCACTTACTAGCTGTGTGGATTAGTTAGCTTTTTTGGGTTTCAGTTTCTTCATCTTTAAAATGGGGTAATAACAGTACCTACACCTTAAAGGGCTGGTGTCAGGATTAAATGAGATAACTAAATAAAGCACTAAGCCCAGTATCTGGCAAATGGGATGCTCTCATTGTTAGTAATTATTGCTATACACTGTTTAGTTGACAAATAAGTCATTCAACCCTTATCAAACTCCTATGAGCTGTGATTTATTGCCCCTATTATTAGAGACAGGAAAACTGGGACTCAGAGAGGTGAAGTAGGCTACAAGGATCAGTAGTCAGGTATCCTCCGGCACCAAGCCCTCACTGGGTCAGGCATTGTGCTGGGCCCAGGGACCAGGGGGCTGAAGGATACCTGAGCTTTTTATTAAAGGCATTAATCTGTGTCAGATGTTACACTAAGCACATCACAGGTATCAGGTCATTTCACCCTCACAAGAAGTTCAGGTGTTAATACTGGTAGTATTAACTGGCCCACAGTCCTAGAGCTGCTTCATGTCTGAGTAGCAATTTCAAATCAGGTGTATTTGACTGTGTAGCCTAAACTCTTACTCAACATGGTATACTGAAATCAACTGCCCTGTGACCTCACGAGTACCATACACACACTACTATAGTACAACATGACCCTAAATACATGCTAAACAGTCCTTTTTATATTTCCCAAAATAATCCTTTCTTCAGTAAAAAAACAAGCAAAGAAGTAAGCACAAAACAATTCATTAGCAATCAGGTGGGAGACTTGGGTTCTAGTTTTTATTCTGTTCCAAATTAGGTATGAGACTTTGGCAACATCTTTTCATCTCTCATGGCCTCAACTGTTTAGGAAATCCTAGAGAAATATCCTTGCACAAATGTACTAAATGTATAACCAAGTAATGTCAATCATGGTGAAGACCATTAGCACTAGATTGTTGCTTTTATTACACTATGATGTGTTAACATAAATATTTTGCCACTATAAAAAGGAAAGATGATAAAATCATTCATTGGGAAGATGGGGCTTAGAAACTCAATGTTTTGTCATCTACTGCTACATATCTAGGTCAAATGTGGCTTTATGGATAAATGAAGATTGAGGGGAAAAAACTGCAAATTGAAAGAGTTTAATTAGAGTATAAGTATGCTGTCAGGAGAACTAAATTGCATCTTTTGACATAAACTCAACTGGAAAAATAATTAAATTAGGTTTTTTAAAAGCCTATTTTAGGTTACGCTGAGGATGTTGAATATTTCAATGAGAAGCATTTACAATTCTTAGAATAAAAGCAAAGAAGATTTGCAAATTGATCAGTCTATGTGTATGTAGTAAATTTTTTCAAGGTTGGGGGAAGTTTACTCAAATAAAGCAAGTAAATGCAAAACAAAAGTGAATGGCTGTCAGCTTTACATGACTCTCAGAGACTAAGCTTCAATACTTGGGGTTTTTCTTTTACCCTAAATAGCTCTGGGGAACAATAAGGTATGACAGAAATATTATAGAAAAGAATACTCAACACAAGTTTACTAAGATCCTGTAATATGTGTATCACTGTGTTGACCAGAAAGTCATAGTCTTCTGCCTTTACTAATTATATAATCCAGTGGCGAGAGCTTGAACTACAGAGTGAGAAAAGAGATTTCAAAGGCATAGCTCAACTAAAAATGTCTCCTTATAAATCATGAAGCTCCAGTTTGATAGCTACTTTACCATTTACAATGATAATGTCTATGGGGCGATGACCATGGAGTTTTTATAGTCTGTGCATCTCATTAAAGTGTGGGCAGCTGACAGCTAGAGGCACCGATAGCATTACACTGAATAATCTTTAGCTACACCAAGAGAGGTAGTCAACAATCAGAAGGTTGTGAGAATATCCATCACATTAGGCAGAAGCTCCTAGTATAGGAAGTAGAACAGTGTAGCCAGAGCTCTTGAAGACAGATTGATGAGGCTGAAGGAAGTACGTTTCCTTGAATTGGGCTGCCAAGGTTGATCTGGTCTTATTTGTGGATGGTTAATAGGCATACCCAAAGGAGTAATTTCATGCAGGCTCTATTAGAGGGCTAAGTTGATATGAGTACCTAAGTCAGACACTCAAATTTCCTTCTCCTAATGTCTATTAACTTTATTTGGGGCCTCTCTATGCCTGGCCTTTGACTCTATCTTCTTCATCACTCCCTCAATTCTTAGAGCCCAAATACCCACAGATCATGTTGCCTTTGCCAATATTTGCCTGGTTTTCTCTTACCTCCTCCTCCCAAAAATTATTGTAAAGATGGGGCAGAACTTCCTTATTTCTTCTATTGTACGATAAAAGGCCTTTAGACATTTTAAAATTTCTGGCATCAGAATATACCTTAGAATGAATGTCTGCCTTTATGGAAGTGGGCTTTATTCCTGAAACATCATTATTAAAACAGTGACACATCCTCCTATAACTGGGATTGTAGAACAGAATAAACAATGTATTTCCATTATTTAGGTTCTGACCAAGACTGATACTAATACTAATCATATATTGCTTTTCTTCCTCTTCCTCCACTTCACAAAATCTCTAAAGGACCTCAGGTATTTGGTGAAAAATCAGAACTGCAAAAATTGATAGATACTAAGATTTTGCTTTCTGTGAACTCAATCGTCAAGGATTGCTTTAGTGGAATATAAAAGTAAATGATGTCTCATTCAAAAAAGACCAGTAAGTAACATCTCTCAGAAATTATTTTATCCTTGGTTTAAAAAAAGTCTTATCTATCTGGAATAATCTTGTAATCCACTTAAACATTTCTATGTAATTCCTCAATCTCTATAATATACAGTGGTGAGAGAACACAGCCCATTACAGCTAGGGAACAGGAGGAAAAGGGGGGATATAAAGCCTAATTTATCACTTTCTCTACAAACTTGATTATCTTCTTGACATCACTATTTCTGTTCACAGGGATTCAAGGATTCTTTATCATCCCAATCATCCTCCTTTGGATGGACTCCAGTTATTAACATCCCTCCTAAAATGTAGAATGATGTGTTGGAACTGCTGCTCTCTGCAGCTACTTACTGCCCTCAGGTAATACAAGAAAGTGTTTAAGAATATGGAATGTGGTGTAAAATTGCCTGAGCTCAACATACTAGCTTTACACATACTAGTTCTGTGGCCTGGGGTGAGTTATGAACCTCTTCTATGCCTCCTTTCCTTGGCTATAAAACAGATAATAATGCCTTAAAGTACAATAATCCATGAAAAGCATAAAAGCTTGGCACATCATAAGAGCTCAATAACTGTTGGTCATTACTAGTACCACTGCTGTCACCATCATTACCAAGACTGCTGCTTGAAGGAGGACTCCCAATGAACTGCTCAGGACAACAATGATTACAGAAGTGACAGCAGCTTTCCTTAGCCTCCATGATTTGCCATCCCTTTTACCCAACTGAATATCTTGCCTACCATTCCACTTGTTTTCCAACAATCTCTTTACTGCCTTCTGCTTGACCATCCAGGCCAAAAGGCCTTATTCCTTCTCTTCTACCCTTCAATCACGTCTGCTATCAAAACTGTTCAGTGTGCCTATCCAAGGGCTTCCACCCACAATCACCTCTTCTTCCCCCTTACTTTGAGCTAAGAATCATTTTGCACCTGATTAAGTGCTCTTCTAGTTTTAAATTCCATGTCATATAAGATTACTATGATTTATGACTTCTTAATTGACTCATGAATTTACTTTGTCTTTCTAATTACAGGGTAAAGAGCTTGCTATTTTTTTTTATTTGGTATTGTCTTCTTTCATTTAGCGTCATTTTTGGAATACACAATAAGACCTACTTAGTATCAATGGATTGACTTACACCTCTGTTTTAAGTGTGGTAGTTATCCCTACGATTAATATTGGGAACCTTGGAAAGTGTGTGTGTGACAGCTAGTTTTATGTGTCTACTTGACTGGAAAATGGAATGCCCAGATATTTGGTAAAATGTTACTTCTGAAGGGTGTCTATGAGGGTGTTTCCAAGAGAGATTAGCATTTTAATCAGTGGAATGAGTAAAGAACATCACCCTCACCAATGGGGGTGGGCACCATTCAATTTGTTCTGTCAGTGAAGAACAAAAAGATAGAAGAAGTGAGGATCTTCCCTTTCTGTGTCAGATTGTTTAGCTGGACATCTGTCTTCTGTCCTTGGCACTCCTGGTTTTCAAGCCTTCAGATTCAGACTAGAAGCTAAGCCACTGGGTCTCTGGCTCTCAGGCCTTCAAACTACATCACCAGCCTTCTGGGGTCTCTACCTTGCAGGTAGAGATTGTGATGCTTCTCAGCTTCCCTAATTGTATGAACTAATACCTTATAATAAATATCTTTTTATATCTCTCACTAGTCTTATTTCTCTGGAGAGCCCTAATCCAGAAGATGAAGTAAACCTCCTCTGAACACTACAGTACTGCTTAACATTAGGACTTTTGAGGTTTCTAGAAACCCAAAAGAAAAGAAATTTAGTCTCAAATCGAGACCTGTAAAATGTCATCATAAGGTGAAAAGAGTTTAGTACACAGTGAGGAAATAATTCCAGCTCAGGAAGATTCTGTCTTCCTGTAATAAAGAACCTAACCCATTTACCAATTGTCTCGCTTAAAATAAGACACAATTCCTGTGGGAAAGGTTTCAGATCTGAAAGTATTGGGGAATGTTAAGGAGTTCTACTCCAGGAGGTTAGGCAAGAAGGGAGAATTGTCAAGTTTCAGTATTTTAAAATGTTTACTTTTTCTAAACTAAAAAATAAACAAAACAAGGTTAGCAAACAAACAATAACAGAACTCCATAATCATTATTATTTTACTACTTATAAAACTCAGTGTCATATTAGCACCTGGGTCATTAAGGTTGCTTGATGCAATTACTAAAAAAAATGTGACAGCAAATAAAATAGACATACAAGGAAGAACATGTTGGATGAAAGAATTCTGATTATTGGTCAAAATGCTAATAACGTCTCTTTGTACAAACAACAAAAAATCCACATTTCAAACTGCATTTGTTCTGAATATGTATATGAAAATACCTAAACTTTACTTTTGTGCTATTTTAGAAAAAGAATTACCTGAATAAAAAAGTATTAAAATAAGATTGTAAAGAACATACTTAATATATCCATCCCAAAAAACCAAACTTTTCTAGCAATGAAGTTCTTACTTATAAATACTTGATTTCTTAATAATGAGACATTCCTTTCTGTTCATTAAAATAGGTGGCAAAATACATCTATTGACTAAATATCCTTTGCCAACTATAAACACATAATATAATAAATGACATTAAGAATGTAATTCAGAATAGGATCTCTTCCTGCTCATTGACCTTACTATAATAAAATTGAAAGGTTTTACATATTATGAGATAGGATAGTTTTTCATTAAATGATATTCTGATTTTAATGGTTACAGTCACCTGAAATAACTATAGATATGTGTTTTATGTTATTATCTCGCTTTTCCTTTTAGTAAAAATTATTTCCTTTAAAAGTAGCCCACAATTCACATGTGAAACTGAGCCTATTGTTCTAAGATCAGGTTTTAAATAACTTCAAGGAGGAGAGGCCCTTGATAAGAGAGTTAACAATAGAAACCAGGTCACCAACTCAAGACCTGACTTTCTTTATTGTTCATAGACACAAATGCTTGGTTTTAGAAGTGCATTATTATCAAAGAAGCTACTGGACAAAACTATTTCTATGTGCAAATCATATCCAAGAACTAATGCGGTCAACTGACTAGGAAAAGTCAATTCAATCTTCAAATCTACACTAAACACAAATAAATGATAATCACTTAGGGGTCAGCAACTGGTGGCTCCGGTGGGCACTTGGAGACAATGCCTGTTCTCTGTGGGTCGTACAATGAGGATGACTGACCTTAAGAATCGCAGCAAGAGAATGATGGATGGTCTGTTCAGATTCCCTTTGTCCCAACTGCATTTTTCAGCTGTCAAAAGTGTTGTAGCAGGGGCCAGATTTGACAAAGGGTGGCCACTTGGGGGGCTAACTACCTATTCAAGTATACCCTTGTCAAATGACAAGTATCTTTACTTTTAAACCCAGCAAAAGTGGGTTGTTAGGCATTGTTTTGCTGGTTTATTAAACTTGTTTCAATAAACAATTGCAGTTTATGCTAGACTGAGAGCTTCTTATTAACAAATAATGGTCTCAGGAAATGTATCCTGGGGGTCTAGGACAGTACTAGAGGTGATAAAATTAATATAACGATCACCAAGGCCTACCTTTAGAGATAAAGTCACATGGAGTGGTGAAATTCTGGGAGAACCACCACTAAGGAAACTTTCTATGATCAGTTTTAAATGTTCCAGCTACACAAAATTAGTCATCTATTTCAAATTTGTCATTATTTTTATTTCTCATTTCCATCCTTACGCCCAGAGTTTCCTTTTTCTTTACACCCGGTCAAACCCTTCCTATCCTTAGAAACTTCATCTAAGATTCTTCTTGTGACCTCTCTGGGCATAATTACCCTTCATGCTCATCAAGAATGGTGACCCCAATGTATGAGGGTCTAAGTCTTCAGTTTCTACAATATGCTACCCTGCTTCATGCTTCTGTCTTTTATATTCCCGATTTTTAAACCACCAGAATATACAGAGTTATCAAATAATCACATTATACGACTATCTCTCAACTTTTTAAGTTCTTGAGGGTAGAAATGGAAACTTATTTTTGTTACCCCTTCACCTAGAAGGTCCTGCCCACAACACCAAAGTCAGAGTTTTAAAAGAAATGGGAACTTTGTACACATTTATTGAGTTAAATTGAAGAAATGACTACTGTCTCCTGAGCTTCCTTATTTTCTTAAAAATCCAGTGAATAAGCAAGAAATAAACTTGGTAAGAAATAATGATGGTATCTTGTCATGCCATACTGTTCTACCCTAAGTCTGGCAGAAACGTTTATCTATTGTCTGTCCTTTTCACTGTACCTCTGGAGGTGTGGAAGTGACTGATGCTAGCCATTTCCTCTAGTAAAAGTTCAAAAGAGCACTTCTATAAAAGCTACCCACATAAAACATTACTTTATAACCATATGAAAAATCCTAAAGTTGACCTCTAAGATAAGCCACTTTATATGGCTTCCGCAATTTTCTTTAGTGAGTTTTAAAATATTGAGCTGGAATATTACTTGAAGTTTATTTTCTCATTCCATTTACCAGTTGTGACCTAATCTGTGCTTGAAATTGGCTGGAAAGAACCAATTTTATTCAGGTAAACTTTCAGATGTAAAGCATGATGCCTACTCAACGGTAAAAAGATGGTAAGGTGGAGGGGAGATATGGAGGGGAGAGAACCCTTTCTAGTTACAGAAGGAAGGGGAGAGGGGCCCGGGTTAAGTTACCAAGTGACCTTTCTCTTTTTTAGCTGTTGTGTAGGGGAAGAAAGGCTATTTCTTTCTAAAGAGAACAGAGAAATGAGGTTTAAACTGAGTAGCAAGGTAGAGTGAGCCTCCCACATTAGCTGATTAAGCAAACTGCTCAAATACTCAAAGGGACAGATAGTTTCTGAGGGAATTAATAATAAATTCTGAGATTGGGTGAACTGAATTCAGGTCTAAAGATTAAACCAGAGTCATACTGCCCAGGGAGTAAGAGGTACAGGGTTTAGTAAAAAAGGGAACTTATTTGCACAGAGATGCTTAATTAAGTCTAGTTCTATAAAAACATCTATAAAACATAGTTTTTTAACTGTCATCTTATTGGTTTAATAATTAGCTTAATTTCTGTTCATAAAAGAAAAAAAGCTTTCTATACCTATAAGAAGTTTGTGTAATTGAGCCATAAGGGCAAATTCAAGACGCTGCCACACAAAGTAAGTACATGACAAAGTAAGTACATGACAAAGTAAGTACATGGGAAGAAACAGGTCTCAGGAGTTCTGATCTTGCAACCCAAAGTTAAAGTGTGGGTATCTGCTACATAAGCAAATTGAACAAATGAAATAATCAGTTAGAAATCTCTTTGAAAAGCAAAGAAGTAAACACACATATGCAAAGGATGATGATTACTATTGTTATCTTACAGAATCATGAAATGGGATATACTAAAATAACTTCAGTTTAAAATTGCATATATGGTTTAGTCTTTAGACCTTAACACCTAACAGAAAAAAGTGTTAAAATTACTTTTCCACATTTGAGATGGGAGAAGGAGAAGGCCAGCAGGAATATTTTATACTGGTTGCTTGTAGGGAGAGGGAGGTAGATGACAATCTAATCTCAATACAAAGCAAATGATTCCATTTTAACTCTTATTTCCTTCTTTGTTAATTGGTTTTTGAATCTCTGTGGGCATGCATGTACATGGCAGCATGAGATGCAAAGGATACATTTCTTTCCTCTTTTCATTACACATAAATGGGCAAGAGAAGTATACTCAGAAAGGGTTGGGTCAAGTCCAATCTCATACGTGATGTTAGTTCTCAAATGTGTATTCTTCCTGCTATGTCCCATCAGTTGTCAGGCAAGTCCTCCACAAGTAACTGATGACAGTTAAATATATAAATCTGTGAATAATTTACTTGTGTTTCTAAATGAAGTAGAAAAGACTCAAGGTCAATCTTATAAGAGTTTTTCTCTCACTCACTTGCTTTTCTGTAGATGTGCTTAAGTGGGTAAACTACAGCAGTCTCTCTTCTCTACTGCGTGGTGCAGCTACAATTGACAAAGGTTTGAGGACCACTGTTCTAATTCCCAGCAATATAGAAGTACACTTGTATGAGGACAGTTTGCTACCTTGTAATATTGATTTAGACCCAAACAATATGCTTTCAGGATCTTTTAATGATTATCTTCCTCTGGAACAAAACAGAGACAGAATAAACTTGGGCTATAATACTGCAATCCTTTGCTTCGAATGCAGATTGCTCGGGAGGAAACAGAAAATATGTATTATTAACACCAGCAGTTGTTAATGGTGGTAATGATAATATGTTATCTCTACCAAATGGCGATAATGGGTTTTTTATTATTAAAGTTAAGTTGCAGCTTTTATTTATAGACATCAGTTAAGTCAGAGAAAATGAAAATGCAAAATTACCACACAGCTCAAACTGCAGCAGCTCTTGAGACTCAGTGAGAGAATGGTCATGTATCATCATATAGACTGAAAAGAATATACATTAGTTTAGTCCAATGTTATGTCCACACAAATTTGGCTTTAAGGTTGTAAGACAAGAAAATCTCGTCGAAGTAAAGAAAACATTCTTTTAGATGTGTTTTTTTTAAAAAATGAGTCTTAAATGTAATCAGTTTTTCTTTAAACTAACTACAGAAAATAGAATCTGGTATGCTCTTCTCAATTATGACTTTTTTCACTTTAAATAATCTCACTTTGGAACAAACATGAACACAGCCAAACGGAATTTACACTAACTATTTAATATAGTTCAATGCTCTTTTCCCTCTTAAATTTTAGGCTGAAGCTCTATTGATAATGTCTGTAACACAAGTGTGTGAAAAATACTGATAGTATCTCCCAAAAGGTCCCTGAGATTGTATTTGCTGTCTGAAGGACTGTACGTGCTCCAATAGTATTAAAAAAAAAAAAACAAAAAATCATAAGGAACAAATGTTGCAAGCCTCATAGGAAGACATGTAATGATCTCAAGTCTTAACAAAGTGTTTCAGGTAATTTTAAGAATCAAGGGCTCAAAAGTGGGGCGTGGGGGAGCAGGAGGGGTGAGGGGACATTTTTTTTTCTAAATACAATGTTATTGCTAGTAATGAGTGAACAGAAGAAGAAATAAAACTGTGCTTCGTTTCAGTTTGTACAGGAGAAAAAGCATCTGGTCTCAAACAACCTGAAGCAATTTAATGTTTCTGCTCACCAGTCCTTTGCTAGATACCCATATATCACAGTGCACACAGCAGACCCCAAATGAGAGCCCCACAAGAAGATGGAATCAGGCATCATGGAAAGCATTGCCAAGCTACAGAATGGACTGGAAGACAGCATAACCCAACATCAAGGAGGTCAGAGAGCAAAGCATCACTGATGACATTTATAAGAGTTCTAGTGCCAAATGAGATCATCTGACTAAAACTCTTCATTGGTTGAAGATTCAGATTTGGGGGGAACGAACTAGCAATAATGCACTAGTAAAGTCTGTTGCCTAAATCAGGGGTCCCAAAACCTGGCCCATGGCCTGTTAGAGTCACACAGAAGGTGAGCGGCCATGAGTCAGGGAAGCTTCATCTGTATTTACAGATGCTCTCCATTGCTGGCATCACCACCTGAGCTCCATCTCCTGACAGATCAGCACTGAAAAGTCTGCTTCCATTTCCAACATCCCATCTTTGTGAAGCAGGGTTTTCTGCAGTGACAGCAACCACAATGAGATTATGGAGATTGGACATAAGCAATGTACTTTGGGTGTCACTTGTCTCCTATCATTCCCAGATGGGACCTTCTAGTTGCAGGAAAACAAGCTCAGAGCTCCCACTGACTCTGCATTATGCTGAGTTGTATAATTATTTCATTATGTATTATAATGCAATAATAATAGAAATAAAATACACAATAAATGTAATGTGCTTGAATCATCCTGAAACAACACCCCACTCCCACCCTCTGCCCTGGTTCATGGAAAAATTGTCTATGGAAGAAACTAGTTCCTGATGGCAAAAAGGCTGGGGACTTCTGGCCTAAATTACTATAGAATTTTTACTAAACTGTCACTAAATCAACAATACTACTACTATGGATTTACATGGTACTTTTCATCTGCAAAACTGTTTCTTAAAAAAATTATAAATGATGTATTGCCACCATACAAATTTTCAATTTTACATAATCTTGAAACCAAATCATATATTTTTGTAGGTATCTAATTACAAATGCACATACAACTTTTTTCTCACTAAAAAAATCAAACATTTCTCAATACTACATGTGTTTAAATACCTACATGTACTTTGTCTTTTTTCTTTCTCTTTTTAAAGTATTTTCCTATTGTAAAATAATAAATTATGATAAGGAACAGATGAACAGAAAAGTAAAACAATTCACAGAGACCTAACACTTGAAGACACTGAATGTCATTATTTTTGTATATTTCCTTCTAGCAGATTTCTGAAGGTAGAAATAAGATTTATACTAGGTGTGGTTAAATAAATGCTGCTTGTAAAAAGATAGGGCAAGCAGCAGTCCCCAAGACAGAAGGTGCTGTGTTTTATGAACTAATTTTTCCATTTCTATTTATTTTAAGTTACTAGATTCAGCCCACATGTAAGGGGACAGGATTATACAAGAGTGTAAATGTGGACCAATCTCTAGGGGCCATCTTATAGGCAAATACTGTCCTGTGATAAATATCTTCTTGCATCAAAATGATGGTATTATATTCTTAAGACAAAATACCAAAAATGGACTACAAGACAAAATGATATCATGATTTTTAAGGTATCTGATAAAAATCAGTCTTTGTGTATTAGGAGACATCCTACTTGGTAATACACCTTATTCTTTTAATAATTGTTAACTCCTATCAATAATAAGTTATTATAAATGTTCTCACCCATAATCATAATGATGTTAGTCTTCAACTTTTTTGGTTGTATACAGTCTAGTTTTATTATCAGAGTATATTTTCATCATTAAAAAAAGAAGAAGGGGCTTTTATGATATGTGGCAGTTTATAAAATATGGATTTAGGTGGAGAGAGTTTCAAGCATCAGAAAATTTGGTTGATTGTAAAGTTAAGGGATGATGAAGATAATGATAGAAAATTAATATAATCAATACAATAACTTAATAAGTATCAATTACTGAAATCCTATCAAATATCACTTTCTCATTTTATGGATGAGGAAACTGATGCTAATATAGTATGATGGTTTTAAGAATATGTTAAAAAAATTCTCTGATACTCCCCAAAAGAAATGAAACTTATTTCCGCCTACGGGTGTAGGCTGGGCTTAGTGACTCACTTCTAGGAAGAGAATATGCATATATGATACATTGTCACTTCCGAGATTAGGTTATAAAAAGTCTGCAGCTTCTGTCTTGTGTATAGTCTCTGGTCATGTCATAAGCAGCCCTATGGAGAGGCCCACAGGATAAAAAACAAATGAAGCTTCCTGCAAATATGCATGTGAATGAGCTTGAAAACACACTCTCCAAATACTTCAGAGACTGCAGCCCTCAGTGATAGCTTGACTATAACCCTAAGAGAGACTCCTCACCAGAACAATCCAGCTAAGCTGTTCCTATATTCACAACCCTCAAAAACTGAAAGTGATAACAAATGTTTTAAGATGCTGAGTTTTTTTGTTTTTGTTTTTAACAAAGCAACAGATAACTAACTATAAAACAATCTGTTCAAGATAACACTGTTAGAAGTGGTAGAGTTCGAACTCTCAACCGTTTCACTATACTAGTTAGAAAACATCGAGATGGCATGAAAGGAACAAAGAAAAATAACTCAGAATTATTGCCCTTGCTCTCAATGAAAAGAGAAGTTAAGGGGCAAACATACTGCTTTCCATCTGTTCCTCCTTCCAAACCATACATGAAAACCTTTTTGCCATTTTTCCCCCCAACAGTATCTTGTTCTGAAATCTCTATAAAACCTGTCAAATGGAAACCTATTTTAAAAGGTTTGGTTCAGTCAATCAGGTTGTCTACTTGCAAATCATAACTGAATTTCCTAGTACAGTGGTTCCCAGAGTATGGTACCTGGACCAGCAGCATCAGCATCAGCCTGGAACTAGTTAGAAATGCACATTTGGGGTTCTCACCTTAGGTTACTAAATCAGTATCTTTAAAGGTGGGGCTCAAGTATCTGTATTCTAACAGGCTTTCCAGGTGATTTCTATGCACACGTCTCCATATTTAAGAGTCTTCCAAAAATGACGGTAGCTGCCCAATAGCTTTGTTCCTACTGATGGCTGAAAGTGTTTTCCAGATGTGAGCAAAGGCTTTGGGTGGCCTTCAGCCTAATCAAAATGTTTAAAGAGATTTAATTACTAAATGCCAACCCATACAAATGTAAAGATCTTTCCTACAGAGACTTTGTGATGATTTGAATGCATTTTTTAATCTACTGCTTGGCAAGAGGTATGGGTTTTCTTGTTTGTAAATAGTTATACTAATGCTAAACATATTTATTCACAACTTGACAAGAAATATTGCCCTGTAATTAATCATTTCCCAGTACTAATTCAAACAAAATAAAAATACACACCCAAAATATGCAACTCCTTCTCAATTATAAAAGTCACAAACATAATACAGACAGCCCTCCGTATCCATGGGTTCTATATCCTTAGATTCAACCAATCATGAATTGAAAATATTTGGGGAAAAAAGTATGATAGCATCTGTACTGAACTTGAACATACTTTCTTTGATAATCATTCCCTCAACAATATAGTATAACAACTATTTACACAGCATTTACATTGTATTAGTTATTACAAGTAATCTAGAGATGATTTAGGGCATGCAGAAAGATATGCTTTGGTTAACTCAAATATTATACCATTTTCTATCAGAAACTTGAGTATCTGCTGATTTTAGTATCTTTGAGGAGGTCCTGGAACCAATGCCCCATGGATACCAAGGGACAACTGCAATCAGATCTATCTGGTATCTACATATGTGCAGGTCCTTCTGGGCAAAACAATACCAGACACTTAAAGGGTAATCAAAGGGCATTTCACTTTAAAAAGTATATGTAATTGAGAAAAATCACTATTTATTTCACCTATTTTTAATTGTGAGTTATTAATAACAGGTTATCTATTGATTGCATACTTCCATTAAAGGAATTTGTAAAAAAAAATTATCTATGTTTCAGGAAGACATGCTTAAATCAAAAAGTTAACATGAGTTTCTAAAAACAGGTTAAAAGACAATCATGACTACCAATTAGCTCAGGAAAATTCATTGTTCTCTGGTCCAACAATTTTACTTAATGTGTGTTCTCAAGATGTGAATGTTGACAGGAATCACTGTCAACTAGATAACATGCTAAAATTCAAGGGTAATAAAACTAAGTTAACTTAAAAAAAATTTTTTACTTACTCCTCTCTAGGATTTCTATCTCATTTCCCAAATGTAATAATACTAAAAGTACCATAAAATACTGCAATTAGGTGTAAAATTCACTATAAAGTTGAACCCTAACAATGAGAAGAAATGTTATCAAGTCATTATAAAAAAGCAACTGCTCAAATATAAAAATATGATTTTATAAGAGTGGGTTTTTTTCCCACCATTGTTTCTTTTTAAAAAATTATATTTATTTATTTATTTTTAAAGATTTAGGGTACGATTCAGGATTAGGTACATAAGTGGTAATCATACAGGTAAAGTTTGGGTCTCCCATTGGTCCTTACTTCACCTGGTTCGGGATCGGGTACCCTTATTAATGTTATGTGCCCTGCCCCCCACCTCCCTGGCAGTGACCTGCTACTGCCAATCTCTTTCATGTAGTATTATAATAAATGTTCAGGTTCCACTTAGGAAAGCATGTGGTAATCAGGTCTTTGTTTCTGTGGTAGATCAATGAGCATATTAGCCTTTAAATCCATTCAAGTTGCTGTGAAGTCCATAATTTTGTCCTTCTTTGTGGCTGCATAATATTCCATTGTGTACATGTACCACTTTCGACAGGCAGCACAGTTGGTTTCATATTTTTGCTGTTGTGAATAGTGCTGCAATAAACATGTGTGCACAGGTATCTTTTTTGTAGAATGATGTGAGTTCCTCTGGGTATATTTCCAGAAAGGGGTTTGCTGCGTCATATGGAAGGTCAATATTTAGATCTTTTAGAAATTGCCAGCTTTCCACAGAGGTTGTACTAGTTTATGCTCCCACCACCTGGGTAGAAATGTTCTCTTTTCTCTGCATCCTCTCCAGCATCTGTTGTTTTTTGAGTTGTTAATGGTGGCCATCCTGACTGGAGTTAGGTGGTATCTCAGTGTGGTTTTGATTTGCATTTCTTTGATGATTAGTGAGGCTGAATATTTTTTCATGTATCTTTTGGCTGTTCGTATGTCTTCTTTTAAGAAGCATCTATTCATAGCTTTTGCCCACTTTTTATAGAGCTGTTTGGTTTTTTTTCTTTTGGCATGTTTGAGTTCCTTACAGATCCTCAATGTTAGGCCTTTGTCAGATATGAAGTTGGCAAATATTTTTTCCCATTTTGTTCCCCACCAACTTTTCAATATTCATTGAGCAATTATTACATGGCAGGCATTGGGATAGATGGAGTTTGCTACAAAAATCACTGAAGATCCGGTTTGATTAATTCCATAATTGGGGGCATGGGAAAGCAGAAAGAATGTGTACTGGGTGGGGGAGGAGACACACACACCAGAATGCCATGTACAGATAGAGCAAATAGGAGGAGATTCTTTAGGAGGAAGATTTGACTCCCACCCTAGAAATGTCAGTAATGAATTATATTCCAAATCAGTATATTTGCCAATAGAAAAGAAAGTTCATGAAAACCTGAGAAAATTTGTTTCAAAAAGTAAATAACAATTAAAATATTCAAATATTCAAATGTCGTTTTAGCAGTTTTCCTTCCAATTTATCAGAAATACAAAAGCTCATAAAGACACATAATTGATGTTCAATGGAGAAAACCCACAAAACAATGAACAACCTAAATCCATCAAGATGGGACTTGGTAATAAATTATCAGACATTCTATGCAACCACAAAAAATGCTATGCAACCACAAAAAAGAATTAAGTTGTTTCATTTATATTAACATAAAACTATCTCTAAGACTTATTATTAGGTGAAAATGTTAGTCACAGAAGAACACATATGAGTCCACTTATTTGAAGAACAAATTAGGAGACATGTGCCTGTATATGTACATATACGTAAACACATTGAAAGATGAACAGATAATGCTCCCGCCTAAATTCTGACACTCTCACTGGCACTAAGAAATGTCATACTCCAAACATATTTAAAACTGCATGAAAAAACAGCATCCCTGCATCATGTGTTAACAAAAATGGGGGGGGTTCTTTTATTTCAGTGAGTAAACACAAACACTACTTATTCTGACTACTTGTCCTTGCTAAGGTTGATTCTAGTAGTGAAAAAAATCCCTTTTATATTCCACTGAGATAGTAATCAACATAGAATCCTATTAATAGACAGATGGAAGCAATATAAAAACATTGTCTAACTTGAATAATTCTTGCTTTTTTGTTTTTATAGAAACACATTATTGCACATTTACTTTGTAGAAGTGAGGTACTTTATGGTGTTTTCTAAATTCTGTTTTTTAAAAAAATCTATAAAGAGAAAGTGACTGTGACAGACAGATTAAAATCCAATCCACAGGCAGGCCCAGCTTGGCAAACCACTCTAATTAAGTGGATCCTTTTCATTTCAGGAATATATACATCCCCCCTCCCGCCTTAAAAAAGATGTCAGTGTTTTCCAAAAGCAAGCAAAGAGTGCTACATCTTAAGCACTAGAAAGCTTATAAGCTTTATCTTGGATCTTTGCTTCCATAGGCTTTTGAAGAAATTCTAAACACACAGACAGGCAGTCACTGCCACATATGGCAACTTAACTGTGGCCAGAGAAAGTTTCAAAGCTAAAACTATATTTATTCTGCAGCCACACAAAGAGCACAGGGGGAATAATTCAACTTCTGAAAAAATTAGATCACTTCCCTCAAATTCTGCAGTAACTACCCTTTTCCTACAGCAGTCATGTGCATACCACCTCTGCCCTTTTTGTTTCCCACATGAATACAACATCTATTTATTACTTCTGGAACTTAAATTCATTACTTGAAGAATAAACAGTATCATTATTAATAATTAAGGAGTTGTATTAATTTCCATAAGTTGAAGAGCAACAATAAAAGAAATACCCCCCAAATTCTATATTTTTATTATTACATTTAATTTAATGCATTTATTTAGAGACAAGGTCTTGCTCTGTCACCCAGACTGGAGTGCAGAGGTGCAATCATAGCTCACTTCAGCCTTGAACTCCTGGGCTCAAGTGATCTTCATGCCTTAGCCTTCCAAGTAGCTAGGACTATACACTTGTGTGAACACGTTCAACTAATTTTTTTATTTTTTGTGGAGACAGGGTCTCATTATGTTGCCCAGGCCAGTCTCGAACTCCTGGCCTCAAGTAATCCTCTAATCTCCGCCTCCCAAAGTACTGGCAATATAGACATGAGCCACTGCCTAACATATATATTTATACATGTATTTTTAAAAATTTATAAATTTTTCTTTTTTAGAGATGAGTTCTTGCAGTGTTGCCCAGGCTGGCCTCAAATTCCTGGGTTCAAATGATCCTTCCTCCTCAGTTTCTGGAGCAACTGGGATTTACATGTACAAGTTACTGTACCCAGCAAAAAATTACATTTTTATTAAAATCTAACTAGATACATTCAGTCAGTGGCTCTGAGTCAAAACCAAGTGCTAAAGCCATATAAGCACCAAGAGACTTTTTAAGAATTTTAAAAGAATTAAAGAGAATACAATGTCCCATTTCCCCCCCAATATTATATTATATACTCTGGTTTCTTTCTTTTTTTTTTTTGAGTTGGAGTCTCACTCTGTCACCCAGACTGGAGTGCAATGGATGCTGCCGGCCACCGCAGCCTCGACCTGCTAGGCTCCAGCGATCCTTCCGCCTCAGCCTTCCAAATAGCTGGAACTACAGGCACGCGCAACCACGCCTGGCTAATTTTTTATTTATTGTAGAGATGAGGTCTCACCAAGTTGCCCGGGTAGGTCTCGAACCCACGGGCTGAGGCAATCCACTCACCTCCCAAAGTGCGGGATTACAGGCTGAGCCACCGAGCTCGGTTTATACTCTGGTTTCTTTTCAGATCGTATAAATCTTTTGCCTTTTACCAACATTGTATTGTGAAATTTTTCAAGCATACAGAGTAGTTGAAAAGACTGAACAGAGAACTCCCATGTACCAATATCTAAACACTCCCAGAGGTATTTGCTACATTTCCTTTACTACATATCATCCTTCCATCTATCCCTCTATCCAGGAGTCTTGGTTATTTAACACGGTTATTTAATCACCTAGAGAGCTTCTCTCAAGAATCACCAGATCCCAATCCACAATATTGGAAATGCTATTCTAAAAGATAATGTGATCATCCCAACTCCTCTGCCCATCCCAGAAGGCTTGTTAATGCATTGGACCATGGCTATCTCTCTTTTTATCTCTAACCAATCCCTAACACACAAGTGTCAAAGTAATCCAAACTATTTACAATCTCCACTTGACACAAAATGCTATTCCCACCCTGGCCCTAATCCACTCCTTGCCTCATGGTCACTCCAGCAGCTAGTGTTTACTGAGATTTTATGATATGCTAGGCCCTGTCCTAGGTATCTCACTTGCTTATCTCCTATAACCCTCAAAACAGGTCTATGAAGAAGGTCTTTCTATTATTCCCAGTTTATAGATGAGCAAGTGATAGCAGAGAAAATTTTAAAAACAAGCCCACATCTGTCTGATGAGAGATTGTATAACTGAACAACTCAAAATACTGTCCAAGCTTCCCAGTGGCCTTCATTTAACCCATATATGTTTCTTCTAACACCTTTCATAATTCTAGTCTTTTCAATCTGTAGTTTTGGCTCTTGAATACATTTTCTACGTTTCCTTCATCCAAACTTTACTCATTTGTTTAGATATAATGTAAATGTCACCTCCTCCATGAGACATGTTCAAATATTTTAAGCAAGGGTTAAATAAGTGACTCAATGTTTGCAAGGTCAAAATGTCCATTTGATAAACTAAGCAAAATAGTAAATCTTTACTTTCGTAAGCAAGTCTTTAGACAATCAAGATGAGAATATTTCATACATAGAGTTGGCAGAAATGACAAAATAAAAATCTACCAGATGCTAAATAATCAATAAAGAAAGTGCATCAACATGTTTAGACTAGGTATTACCAAAGTCATATTCCATTTTCCTAGCAGATATCTCCTTACTGATATTCCTGAATACTTCAACTCAATAATCAAGAAAAGGATATCCTACTACAATGACTATTTTGATAGATAAAAATTCCCATTCCTTTTCTTACACATTTATTTCTGGAGGGAAATTATAGTTGGAGGGAATTTTAAAAGATGGATAAATTTCTCAGAATGTCTGTAGTATAAGATTTTGAAATATACAGATCATAGATTATAGAGCCATAAAGTTTGAAGGGACTTTAAAAATAATACAATCTGTGATATACTGGTAAATTGGCTGAGCAGGAATGGGAAAGGGACCAATTCACAGTGTTTGTCAATATCCATAGTATAAATACTCCCACCACAGCCAATTTCAAGTTACCAATTGTTCAACAATCTGCTCACAAAAATTCCTAAATATTTAAAATAGTTGGTTATTGACCAACCCCCCTCAATAGAAGGATGAGTATTCTGAGGACCAGGATAACTAAATCAGTTGTTCAAGGTCACAGAAAAAAAAACCTGTCAGTGTCTGTGATAGAAGCCAGGTTAACTGACTCAGCCTAATTGAGTTGTTCTCAACTCCCTAGAGTCACCTAGGAATTGTGGAATGATACTCTGCCCAGCATCACACCAGAGTAACTTAAAAATAAATCTGGAGATTACCCCACTCCATAAAGGAAAAACAAAACAAAACAAAAACAACAAAAACTCTCCAGGTGCTTCTAATTAAACCATGTTCAAGAACTTCTGTAATGCCCCCCCACCTCCATTTTATGTTGCCTAGTAAGAGAATCTCTCTTTTATATGAATTTAGAGAATGAATAAAACACACATCAATAAAAATACAAATCATCATAACATTTTAAAAGGATATAAGTTTCAAGTATATTTCATATTTGGCCATAAATTACACCTATTGGACTATTTCCTAAACTTTTGGGCCTGCTTTTACAAAGATGGGACCGATTTGTAATTAGTGCACTGATTTTATGTGAATGAGTGCTTCTGTATGTAAGGGGTTGATAATTAGTTCTCTTAATAGATTAAAAATACTTTTTGTTCTATTAGTTTCTTTACCAAATCCTTTCTTATATGTAGAAAAGAGAACTTTCCGTAGTAATCCAACTAACCACAATTTCCTCATCAAGTTTACTAAATAATCCACATTGAATTTAGCTCTCTCTTCCTTCTCTCAGTTCTTCCTTCCATTCAAATATTTACTATCTATGGAGTAGACTACTAAACTCAAGACACTCCTCTGCAACAGAGATAACATCTAATAAACTCTTCTAATTGTCATTCTGTAACTGAAATTCTATTCAGGACTGCATTTCTAAATTATAGTTCAATTAGCAGCTTTGTTTACAATTCATCAATGCCATTTTAATTTTGTAGATCTTGTAGATACATATAAAGAGCTTCTAGCCAAATCAGTTGTGTATTGCAACTGCATAACCTGACGTGTTTTAAAGAAAGTCTCTCTCTGGTATTTTCTTTTCAACTGGAATCACAGATTAAGGTCTAAAGTAGACTTTCCTATTCCCTTTCTAAACTCATTTATATTCTTAAGTCAATTATAATCCTGAAATCCATCATCTATTTCTTCATGTGCCCTTCATCCACAACACACGTCTATTCTTTATCTTGTAACTGATTAGCAAGGACTGCAACAATGAATTCCAAATACTATGATTTTTGAGCATTTGTTTCTTCAGAAGAAAAATGTGAAGAAAACTATCTCAATACATTCTGACTAGTACCATAAACAAAATACCATAAACTGGGTAGCTTATAAATAACAGAATTTTTTCACAGTTCTGAAGGCTGAGAAGACTACAATCAGAGAACCAGCAGATTTGAGTGTTTGCTGAGGGCCTACTTTCTGGATCAAAGGTGGCTGACTAGTACCATAAACAAAATACCATAAACTGGGTAGCTTATAAATAACAGAATTTTTTCACAGTTCTGAAGGCTGAGAAGACTACAATCAGAGAACCAGCAGATTTGAGTGTTTGCTGAGGGCCTACTTTCTGGATCAAAGGTGGCACCAGCTTGCTGTGTCTACCTGGTAGAAGGGATGATGGAGCTCCCTTGGGCCTGTTTCCTAAGGACATCAATCCTATTCATGACCTAATGACCTAATCAGGCCTCATGACCTAATCAACTCCCAAAGGTGCCACTTTCTAATACCATAACACCTTGAGGATTAGGGTCTCAACCTATGAACAGAGGGGTAAGGAAGAACACAAGCATTTAGACCACAACAAAATTACTTAGCATTAAAATCTTTATCTCTATCTATTTTGCCTTTCTGGTACAAGGCTACAAATTAGCAAGTAGGAAAACAATTTTTCTATGCACAGCAATTTTCAAGTAGTGGGAAACTTGATATTCCTTGGAGGAGCCACATGAACCCTGGGGTTCCCAAGAAGGGAGTCTCTTGAAAACTCATGTGTTCACTGGTTGTCACCATGCAGGTCAAACAATTCTAGCTGTGTATGTCAGAAATATATCTAGATAGCTCCAGAATGCCATGATGTACTTGGGTAAATGCCCAGCATTGCCATTGTCACATGTGTTTTGTGGACAAATGACTTAAACATATTCATCACTGCCTATTGTTCTCACATAAAACTTACCAAGAAAATTACATTCTAGCAGGCTTACTAGATGACAGCCTTAGATCAACATACACTGCTTAACACTTTCTTAGGCCCAAGCAAAAGTTTTTATTTTTATTCCCAAGATTTTATAAGAAGTTGATGCAGAACTGCACAAAAATAGCAAAAGAGATGTACTAAATCATGAACTCTTTAAGTACAGGAATGATATCTTACTCATTTATATATCTCCAACACTTGGAACAGTACCTGGTATATACCATAGATGTTTAGGAAATGATGATAAATCTCAACTTTAAGATAAGGGAACAGGGTGAGTGACAAGCTAGGGCTGTACTGGTGGTTACAGGGCAGTACTTTTTCATCTTTTGAACTGTGAAAAACCACAAACACACAGGAAAATATAGAGAAGGTGAAATCATTCTACAGACTACCCATATACCCTCTACCTATATTTAGCAGTACTTCATGTTTTGCATATTTGTGTTCTCTCTCTCTTTCTTCATAGACAGATAGTTGTTATTAATTTATTTCACATTAAGTTGCCTACATCATATGCTCCCAAATACTTTGGTACCCAACTCCTAAGAATAGGAACATTCTTCTACATGATCACAATATTATTATAACACCAAAGAAAACGAACAATTCCCCATTATCATCTAATATGCAGCCTGTGGTGAAATTTCCCCAATTATCCTAAGAATGTCTTATAAACTCACATAAAAAGAGTATCCATTCAAAGGTCACACATTACATATAATTCTTAGGGTCTATTTCATCATTTTCAGTCTTTAAGATTTACCTGTCAAGTTTTCCATTTCCATATGTATTTTAGTCCATTTGTGTCTGATTTGTAGCATGTAATCTTAAAATCCTTATGAAACTGAGCTTTGTGGATTAAGGTAAAAAGGACACTGTAGACACCTCTGGCTCATCCTTCCCACCCTCCGAGTAAGCATAGATCATTTGATCCATCCTCCTGCAAGTTAGGCATTATTTCACTCTTGACATAGACTTGTGGTTCAGGGTATAAATCACTATAAGCATCTTGCATGTTTGCCTAACCAACTCAGTTTAAATCCCCTGACTAAAAAAGGGAGCCCGTTTTCTAGAATCAGATCGGAAGAAAAGGGGAGATTTTAAACTCCTTCCTGTTCCTAAAAACGGAATGCTCCAAAGTGATATATATTGGCAATGTAAAATACTTTTGAAGGGGAGAGAGTGCAGAAATCAACTTTCTAACTGAAAATAATTTCAATTTTATAATTCTCAGTATTAGAGTAATCACTACCATAAAAATACAATATACCATGCTACATAGAGGAAAAAGTATGGATGAGACCGAGATCTTGTTAGGGAATGTGGTAGAGAAAGTGAAAAAACAATGAGAAATTAAGATTTTCAGATCCCAAACCAGGCGAAGTGAGGACCAATGGGAAGCCCAAATCTCATCTATATGATAACCACCTAAAGTACCAAACCCTGAATTGTACCCCATATCTTTACAGTAAAATAAAATAAATAAATAAAATTGCACGCAACCCCCCGCCCCAAATGGCTTTCAAATATGGGTATTTGAAAAGCTGGGCCTTTCCATTTTTGTTCTACTACTCAGTGCTCCAATCCCACTGAGAACACTACCATATTCCAGGTCTTCCCCATACCTCCTACCCTGCCCTGGGGATATTTGGGGTAGAGGGCATTGCTGTGCCCAGTATTCTTCAAATTTAAGATTATTACATTTAACTATTCTTCTACCATGGGAAGTGAGAAGATCTCAATCAGGAGGATTCACTTCCAGACAATAAGTGGCATAAGGCAGAGAGTACTGGGACACCACGTGTTAATTCTTCATTTCTTCCTTAGTGGCAGAATCTCAACAGAATGTCAATTTTATGATATTTTTCAGCATCTCTTTCAACCCAGAATCATGTGATTTGCTGTCTGGGTAGTGTGGTGGGACTTCTGGTATTCAGCCTGGCCTCACTCTTCCCTTGGTACCTGAACATCTTAAATTAAACTGCATAGGACTCTTTTTCTTTAATACTGACCAAAACAAAATTTAATTGAGTAAAAATCATATGGCCCATTATATGCAATGACTATGACATAGGCGGGTCTTAGGAAATATCAGAGAAGCCAAAGAAAAAATAAGTTCCTCTACAGAGAAAATCAGTGCTCCTCAGAGGTAACTGAAAAAGATGTTTGTCTGCTCAATCCCAGTATAAACCCCCATCCAAAAGTTTATTGGAACACTGAACTGAATATAGATAGTTAGAGAGAGACGTAGCTGATAACAGGAAAAGAGTTGCTATTGTATGATCCATGGTATGTGGGGGCATAGGGAAAAAACACACTCAACTCCAACAAGGGTATGGTAATTTCAGGCTTCATTAGAAACACAGGAAGGTGAAATCAATCGTAAACAAGACAGGAAAGAATCAAAATCAGCAAGAAAAGAAATTTTAATTTCAAGCTTCTAAGGAGAAACTATAAATAATGCAAAGTTTAAAACATATTAGCAAAAATACATCATGGTATCTCTCTCAAGCAAAACAGTTAAACTTGAAAGTTTCTTGAAGACATTCAGCTCTGAATATTTAAAAGCAAATGCACATATCTGCCAGGGAGAGAAACATGTTTGGGGAAAATATTAAAATGAAGTCTGAGCTGACACACACCAAAATATTAACGTGGACACAATGACTCCAGGTTATTTTCCCCTTCTTCTTTATACCTTTATGTAGTCTTTGAAACTTTAAAACTGCAAATACATAATTTTTGTAATTAGGAAGATAAAGAGCTTTTGCAAAAAGAAAAACGTTCAAGTAGCCATACAGTAACATTGTATGAATATTAGACATGGAAGGCTCATCAAAGCCAAACATTTCCCAAATATCATCCACAAAACAGCTAATGACTTGCTCTTGTTTTTGTTTCTGTTTTTTGTATAGGAGTCTCACTCTGTCGCCCAGGCTGGAGAGCAGTGGCACGCTCATGGGCATCACAGCCTCGATCTGCTTGGCAGATTCTTCCACCTCAGCTTTCCAAGTAGCTGGAACTATAGGCCACTACGCCCAGTTAGATGACTTGCTCTTAATGAAGGAATGGTGCCTCCTAGGCATCTACATTTTGGGGTGCTTCTAATGGTTGAGACTAGTGTCTCTGGGTTGTAGGCTTAGAGTCTTGCTTCTCAACATGTGCTTTTCCAGACCAGCAGCATTAAATTCACCTGGAAACAGGTAGGGAATCAGATTGGAGAAAAGGAGCAGATGCTTAATTTCCTTCTCCTAAAAATGTCATGCTCTGAAGTGATATATGGAAATGTAAAACAATTCTAGTGGGGAAAATATGCAGAAATGAACTTTCTAACTTGAATAGTTTCAATTTTATGATTATTTGTTAGAAATGCAGACTCTGGCCCCAACTCAGACCTGCTTGGATTGGGAATTTAGGGAATTTACTGTGAATTTACTGAATTAAGGAATTTTCTAATCCCCTATTTACAGTAGCTGTCCCCGGAAAACCATGGATAGTAGTGTTATTTAAACTAAGAGATATAGAAATAAATTTATTTCATCTTTCAAAATTTTTATGTGAACTTTTTTCATCTATACCTACTCATAACAACAACAAAACAATAAAAACAGTTATGAGCCGGTGGCTCAAGCCTGTAATCCCAGCACTTTGGGAGGCCGAGGTGAGAGGACTGCCTGAGCCCATGGGATTAAGAACAGCCTGGACAACAAGGTGAGACCTCTTCTCTACAATAAAATAAAAATATTAGCCAGGTGTGTAGCACGTGCCTGTAGTTCTGGCTACTTGGAAGGCTGAGGCGGAAGGATTGCTGGAGTCCAGCAGTTGATGCTGGGGTGAATGGTCGTAAGCGTGCCACTGCACTCCATCCTGGGCGACGAAGTGAGACTCCAACTCAAAAAAAAAAAAGAAAAGAAAACCCAGCTATAAGCACTACTACTTCTAAATCAAAGGAGAGCAACTAATATTGCTCGGGCCTTTATCATGCATCAGACACAGTGATACATGTTTGGGAGAGTGTTTAACAATGGAGTTCTATAATGAACCATGTCAACATTTATGAATGCTCTTAGGTAGTCCCCCTTGAACACTGGCTGAGTCTGTGACTTGGTTTTTAGCCCCAAGACTGTGGCAGCAGAGAATGTGGCACCAGTCCCAGGCCAATGCCTTAAGAAGTTCTGGCAGTTTCTTTGCTCTCTCGGAAACCTCAGGTGACATGTAGGAAGTCTGGGTCACTCTGCTGGGAGGACACAAGAAGGAACCATGTGGAGCAATCACATGGAGAGGGAGAAGACCTCAAACAACAAGGGGACGAAGGAAGAGTCCAGCTTCCCTACCACCTACCAGCTGAACGTAGTCACACTATGAACATTGACAAGAAAAGAGGAAGAACAACCTACCTGGTCCCAGGTCAGACTGCTGAATCATAAGAAAATAAAATGGGTATTGTTTTAAGCTGCTAAGTTTTATGGTGGCTGCTATGCAGAAATAATAATAATAACCAAAACAGAGCTTTATAGACATTTGTCTCACTTTAATCTCACAACAACCCTAGAAATAGGCACTAATTAATAACATCCTCTTTCTACAGAACAGTTTATCTACTTTGGATAATGCCACACATCTATAACTGCTGGGCATCACTGTATAAGAACAGTTCTATATGTTAGCCAACACGCACCAGCTGAGTTGCTGGTCTGAGGGTAAGGCATTTCCTATTACTGGCCTTGTATCTCCAAAACTGTAAAGTAAAGAAAGTTAACTAACTCACTGATTGTCTAAGGTTCCTTTTGGCTCTGAAGTTCCACGGCTCTGCTTAAATAAGTACCCTTGCTTATATGGGGTCCTCAGCACATCACATCACACATGCATGCTGTCCAGCAAAGTTCAGAAAGGCAAAAAGCACCCTGAGAACTGCCCATCCCAACTGTCCAGGCCATCAGAAATATGAAAACCACCACCACTGGGCAGGAAGGGAAGTCTCAATGCATATTGAAACATTCTAAGCATGCTGCCCTTATAGAATGTCTTTAAACAGCTTAGTCTGTCATATGGTCCTTTGAGTTTTTTAATTAAATGAAATGGGACATGTAAATATTACCATCTCCTTTTGAGTCTGCTAATTTGTGTTTAGGAAAGTCTTTCAACAAGAAAAACACATGGTTAATCACCTCTGAGACCCAATATAACAAAGTAGCCTAGAAAGAGAAAGGGACCTTTAAAAATGATTTAAATTGTTATGTGGTCAATCTAATCTATTCAAATTTATTCACATGGAAGGTCAATTATCCAAATACTTTTAATTCATCCTGCACCTGATCTTGGTGACCAGTGAACCATTCAAAGGACAGCTGTTTTGTGTGTGTTTTAATATGAATCAATTATCACAATTTGTATGGCTTCCTCATTCTCAGCTATTTAAACTAACATGGCCTGCTTGATGAAGTACATTTAAGTTGAGGGAAAAAACACTCAGCAGTCTTTGTATTCTGGAATGAAAACATATTCTCTATGGCCTTTCTCTAGTCAATGTATAAGAAAAACCCACCAGATTCACACTATCACCATCTGTTTGAAGGAAAACACCACAACAGCTTTAAGGAAATATTGGTACCACCTTTAGAAAAACTCCATACTGAACAGCGGACCACACACCATGCACTTCTACTGGCACTAAACTAGCATCAACCACAAGATGAGCAACTGGACTGGGAGCCCATATGTTGATGGAATGCAGGCAACAAACCTACTTTACAGGCCAATCATTCCTTTCTCTAAAATTATTTCATCTTCAAAATAAGCCCAAAATGCATGTCAAGAAACAACATACATTTGTCCTTACACTTCTTTTTGCTTGTTGATGTGCTAGAGAATCAAGTTTAAATTTGACTCAACTTGTTTATTTGTGTTATAATGGAAGAGAAATTTACCAGGAAAGAACAAAAATATTGGAAGTACTCCATGATAAATGAGAGAAAGCATGCCAAACCTCTTAGCAGCAAGACTGGATCAGTCGAGAATTGTATTTGGATACTAGGAACAAGGAAATAAATATCAGGACTCAAACATACAAGCATTTATTCTCTCACACAAAAGAAGGCTGATGGTAGATAGACCCAGGCTGTATGATGCTACCCAGAGTCTCAAGCAGGAACTCAGATCCCTTTGATTTGTCTCTATCAAGTAAAACTATTGTCCTAAAGTTATCTCTTGGCCTAAGAGCGCTGCTAAAGCCCCTGCCACTATAAAGGCATTTCAAGCAGCAGGGAAGAACAGGGAAAAGGTAAAGGGGCTCCTTTCCCAGCTGTTTCAGCTTCTTAAAACAACCTTGCCAGAAGAACCACACTATCTTTTGTTTATATATCATTGACCAGAAAACAGTCATATGATTCTACTCAGTTGAACAGGAGATGGAAAAACATCACAGAACCAATATTTTGTTGGGATTCTGCTACCAAGGAAGAAATAAAAAGTTGACATTGGATGACCCAGTTTTATGCCATTTAATGGCTTGGTATTAAGTCACTACTAATTGAGGTCTTATTATTTCTAATGGTAGAAGAATAGTTAAAAAATATTAGCTGGGTTGGGTGGCTCAGCCTGTAATTCCGCGCTTTGGGAGGCTGAGGTGAGTGGATTTCCTGAGCCTGCGGGTTCCAGACCCACCTGGGCAACTTGGTGAGACCACATCTCTAACAATAAATCAAAAATTAGCCGGTATGGTAGCATGCGCCTGTAGTTCCAGCTCCTTGGAAAGCTGAGGTGGAAGGCTCACCAGAGCCCAGCAGGTTGAGGCTGCAGTGGCCGGGAGGGGCCACTGCACTCCAGTCTGGGTGACAGAGTGAGACTCCAACTCAAAAAAAAAAAAAAAATTAACAGTGGTAATAATACCTTAAATTTAAAGAAATTTCCTGTAAAAGTTAAAATTTGGCCCACACAATAATCACATGATAATAACAATAAAAGTGACAATAATAAATTAATACTGATGGCAGAAATTAGTAGCAGTATGTGCCATTTCTTAAATCCCAGATTCTGTGCTGAGTTCTGTAAGGTATCACATTGGTTAAGAAGATTTTAACAAATTTTCATATTAGTTTTGAGAGATTTTATTAACTCCATTTTACAGAGAAGATACTGACTTCAGAGATGAGAAGTGATTTTTCTAAGGCTATGTACTTGGCAAGGAAGACAGAACTGCAATTCCATCAAAGTTGCCTGATCACACTGGTGTTAATCATTACTCCGATGAGGACATCAATGTTTCCATTTTACAGTTGAGGAAACTAAGTTTCAAATAACTGGTGTGCTTTGATTTACTATAACTACAATTTACTATAATTTTGAACCAATGCTAGGATTTTGATTGTGAAAGTGACTTTTACCCACTGGTCCTTAAGGGGTCCAGAGAAAGAGTTACAAAATCTGGCTTCTCATACTGGCTCTGTACTTCACCAGTGGTTTTGATTTGATTATAAAAAATAAGCTCATTTAGAAGGAAAAATTAAAACAGTTCAGAATAGAAGGAAGTGAAACTCTTCCCCAAACACCACCACTTGGAGAGGATATAGCCAATGTAAATTTTGGTAGACATTCTCCAGGGTTTTTCTCATCAAGATTTAAAGATGAAGAGGGCGATGTGGAGGGGAAGAGGTTACATATTTTGCCTAATGTCTGAGCTATAGACATACACTGGCCGAAGTACCCAGTATACAAGGGAGAATCCCCCCAAAACTGGAATTTATAAAAAATTGTGTATTTATTCTTACTTTTAAACTTCAGTTACCGTCAAAGTACTCTCCGTTTGATGCAACACACCTATTGAGATATTTTTCCACCGCTCAAAACAGTTTTTGAACTCGTCCATTTTGATGCCTTTTGGAGTTTCTGCTGGTTTTGTTTCACCTCTTCTATATCTGCAAAATGTTTCCCTCTAAGGACTTTTTTCATCAGGGAAACAAAAAGCCGCTAGGGCAAGATCAGGTGAACAGGGAGGGTGGGGCACTGGGGTCATGTTGTTTTTGGTCAAAAATTGAATATTCAGCACAGTGTGGGCAGGTGTGCTTGTAAATCACCCATGATGAAATGGGCAAACGTGTTGAAGAATCTCCCCACCAGAAAAATTCACTAAAACCAAACACAGCCTCTCACAACGTTAGCTGGTACACTGATGCCGATGGGTTTCTAGAACAATTAACTAGTGAGGGGAAGCCTGTACTACAAAGGGGCTTGCCCTCCAAAAATTAATTGTTCCTTTTTTGGGGGGGGTCCCCCCTTGTATCCTCTGAACCAGGAGAGGACATTTATCAGTCCTATCTTTCCCTCTGAAAGACATTCCATATACATGCAGGATTTATTTTTATTTTTTAGAAAACAGCATTTATTGAGAGGACAGAAGAGCTCCCACAGTGGGAGGAGACCCTAAGGGGCTGCCCCACATGCAGGATTTAAAACTCTATGACAAAGGACTGCCCTATATTTTCAATGGGTTTTCAAGAAAATGCCTCTTTATGTTTCTCTTCCAAGCACCAAGATGAAGAAAATATGACCAGAAAAATAACCTATACCACACTTGAGTTTAATACGCCAAACAAGACTTGGGGTTTTGAACCTTAACAATGCACTGAAGCCAGCTCATTTCTCATTTTCTTTTGCCAACTCCATAAATCTGCTTGAAATCTTAAGTGTAGATTATATATTTAAGTGATTCTGGTATTCTGGCAAGTAGAAACATAAGACATAATTAGAATTCCATATAACTATGTAACGGAAGAAGCACAAAGTAAGATGGTATTCTGAGGAGGAAGGAGCTTGTGCATTCATTTCAATATTTTTTGAATCATATATTATGTATCAGGCACTGGGAAGAGAGAGATCAATCAGAAAAAAAGACCTGCCATCTAGTACTTGCACGAGTACTTCCATCTGGTATCAAGGATTCCTCAACCTGGGCCCTATTGTCATCTTAGGCTAGAGAACTATTTGTTATGACAGGCTGGTCTGTGTGCTCTTTAAGCAGCATTCTTGGCCTTTGTTCACTAGATGCCAGTAGCATATCCACCGCAAACTGACAACGCCAAATCTTTCCAGATGTTGCCAAATGTCCCCTTGGGGGCAACATGGCGCCAGTTGAGAACCACTATTCTGGTAGATCCTCTCCAGTTCACAGAACCTAGAGATTTCTAAAGAGACAGTGATAACAGGCAGGCAAAATGAGGAGGGGGAGGGAGAACACGCTGGACCAAGAGTCTCTGGGACAAAAAGTAGAGTCCATGCCTGCAATAAAAAGTAAGGTGGGGCTAAATGATACATCTGGGCCCAGATGACACAAGATTCTATATCTCTAAAATAGGAGTTTAGAATTCAGTTTGCAGAAAATGGGGATTATGACATTTTACACACACACACACACACACACACACACACATTTTCATCCACGGCTTCTGGCTCAAACTTGCAAAGCTCTTGATACAGTTGTTTCTTATAATATTAGGGCATTTCAGACCTCAGAGGCAGGGCTCAAAAAGCAGAATTTCTCTCTCTGATCTTCTCCTGCCCTCCTTTTACCTGATCCTTTTTTCCCCCAAGGCAGGCCTTAGAAACTACAAATAAAAATCTTCTCCACTTTTCTGATTTGTGGCTCATAAAACCCCCATTTCAGAAGGACTGCTGCACAAGGTCCAAGAAGAATCTAAACAGAGGTTTTGCTTGGTTTCCTCATTCAGTCTATACCCTTTTTTGTCCAATCATATTTCAACATGGTTGTTAATCATGTATATCCAATGAAGTCTCCATAAAAGGCCCCAGCGGACAGGGTTCAGAGAGTTTCTGGATAGCTTAACACATGGAGGGTCCCGGAGGGGCCTGAAAGCTCCATGACCCTTCCCATATCTTACCCTATATATCTTTTCCATCTGGCTGTTCATCTGTATCTTTTGGAATAGCCCTTAAAATAAACCAGTAAGTGTAAGTGTTTTCCTGAGTTCTGTGAGTCACTCTAGCAAATTAATTGAAACCAAGGAAGGGGTTGTGGGAACCTCAATTAATAGCTGGTTAGTCAGAAGCACAAGTGCAACAACCTGAGACTCTCAATTGGCACTGGAAGTCTTGCAGGACTGAGCCCTCAACTTGTGGGATCTCCAGGTAGATAATGTCAGAAGTGAATTGAATTAGAGGACATCCAGCTGGTGTCTGCTGCAGAACTGACTGCTTGATTATTGGTGGGGAGAAACCACCACACATTGTATCACAGAAGTCTTCTGTGTTGATTGCTGTGGTGTGAGAGCAGACAAAATACAGTTTGTGTTTTGACACTAAAGGATCAACTCAAGTTTGTGAGCAGTGACTGAGGTAAAATACATAAAAAGCAAGTCCTACAAGGTGAGTGTGATGGCATGCTGCTGGGCTGCAGCCCTTTGATTGCTTTAATTAAAGAAAAGTAGAGGATGAAATAATGATAGCCCATTTCTGAAACTGTCTACTTAATAAAGTGGCTGAATACCATTGAAAATTTTCTGATTTTTAAAATGGACATATTTTAACACTTAGAAAACATTTTGCACATTGCCTAACATATAGCATGCTCCCATCAATGTTAATGTCTCATTGTTACCTTTCTTGTTGCTGTGTTTATTAAACAAGGACAGGGCACTGATGGCAAATGTCAGCATTTCTCAGATATGGCCCAAGAAACTCTGGTGTCTGAGAAGTGTTAAAAATACCTGTACACATACAGATGTACACACAGAAAAAATTATTTTATTTCCAGATTATATCTTTTAAAAAGGAGACCATTATGACGAGGGATGTAAACTAAGAGAAACATATATTTTGTTATAAATACTTGTGTTCCCCAACTTATAATTTCTTATCAAATAAGGAGTTAAGCACATAAATATTTTCTTGAATTAATTTGCCTATGAGACCACGCTTTTCCTGTTCTCTCTAAAGAGTTCATGTTGGTGTTCCACTAATACTTAACTGAGATGTTATATGTCTGGAAAATACTGTCTTGATCAAATTGACTAGTGCTGTATAGAAAAGACCCTGGCTGGGGGCCATCTTGAAATAAGGAGAAAGTGTTAATCTGTGAAAGGGTCAAGGAGGAAGCAGTCTTGCCAGCTGTCTACAAACATCAATTCAAGGCAGTCAACTGACAGTGAAATAATCTCAAGGAGGTATTAAAACAGCAGCAAGGCCAGGCAAACACATATGTGAATGCCCAGACAATTGGGCGTCAATGTTTTAGGAGTGAGAGGGCCATCCTTCCCTGTGCATTTGAAGCAATTTTCTCCCGTAACACACTATATTTTGTCTTCCTGAACATTTAACCTCTGGATTTGGACAGCAGAGACCTGGCCCAAGCCCATTCCTTTAGGGAGTACACGAATGGTTACTGAAAGTGACACTTTTCTAATTATTCTGTCAAGCATCAATCTCGGAAGTTCCCAGTTCCTCCGTGCCTGACTGACAGGGCAATCAGCTCTTTACTTAAAGCATAAGTACCAACGTTTCCTGGACAGGAGAATCTCCCCATGTGCCCAAAGGACAGAAAAATTCACAACTAAAAGAAGGTGAAAAGCCCTCATGGGTATGATATTGTACAAGTGTGGACACACATCCTTCTTGGGAATAGCACTTTGAAATGGGGACATCCCTAATTCCAAATCTCAACCATCATGACTAGGAATTCACATACTCACTGTGGCTACTGAAAACTCAATTGAAAGGTGCAGCCAAAAAAAAAAAAAGCCAATCACAAAACTCCCTCCAGCTCAAGGAAGACCTACATGCTGGGAGATCAAACAGGAGTTTGGAACTACCAAATTCTAAACCAAAATGTTTATTTCCACTTTCTTAAATGGTGGGCTTCTGAGAGAAAAAAGGGGGCAAAAGGAGGGATAAGAACTATCCTAAAAGGAGAAGTATTCTTATTAATGAAATTTAGGCAAATTCTACTCATTTGTTTTTCTCTAAAAGTAAATTCTGCATCTTAATAGACATCTTACTTTTGCCCTTCGAAATCGGATTGCATATAATCTCTGAGACAATATATAGAAAGAGAAATGAGATTGGTGCATCAGTCTTTCAACTTGGTTGAATGTGATAGTAAAGAGCTGTGAAAGCTGCCAGCGTGTGGTACTAAAAAACAAAGAGGTCATGGCACAAGGACACAGGTTATATGATGACAGCCCACAGGATAAACTGAAGAGGGACTCAACAAATAATTGCCTCAAACACATTATGGGAATGAGGGGGAGAAATAACCCCCTAAATATAAGCAGACAACCCACATATCTTCAAGATCTCAGAGGCTCGAAGAGAAAGCAGATAATTCAAAAGCCTATTATTTTGGGATGGCTTAGACTAATCCTAATTGGTCTCCTAACCAGTCTCTCTGTTTTCTCTTCCCTTTCTATGATGTATGCTCCTATCTTTGTCTAAGATTTCATCATCCTGGTGCTCAAAGCCTTTCAAAGGCTTCCCATTTTATCTGGAATAAAATTCAGACTTCCTAATTTGGCCTGCAAGTCCTTCCTGAGCTGGGCGTAGCTCCACTCCCGCCCCCTCCTTGGTTCTCCTCGCTCACTCTGCTCTGAGACACTCAGAGTTGTCTCCTGTCTTCCAGCCTTTGCACTTGCCTTCCCCTACCCTTTTCCCTTGCCTCAGATCACCAAGGTTCACTGCTTTACATAATTTAGGTCTCAGCCCAAATGTCGCCTCCTCAGAGAAGCCCTCCCTGGCCACCGCATTTAAAGTAACAGTTGCCTCACTAGTGAGGGCATGAGAACACATCTCAGATGCTTACTACAGGAGCATGTCTGGCTACTCTGGGGCTGAGCCACGCTTCCCCTGGGCTATTCCCAGCCAATGAGTAGATACAGAGGGACACTAAGAGGTAGATCCACTCCTGGGAAACATAGGACTCCTCCTCTACTGGCTAACCCAGGCTCAAGGACTCCCTGACAGCCTTGCCAGGCTTTCTCAGTCTGCTTGTCAGTTTAGGATACTTCCCCATCCAAACTCCCTCCCCTTTCTCTTTCACTCAGAGTCAGACTTGCATCACAGTCTAAAGGCTGGGCCAGACTCTCCTGGTTTCTTCTCCATTTTCTTTCAAAGGCATTTCTCCTAGTAAAATTCTGGAACATTTAATCTTGTCTTGGTGGGATCTGGGCCTTAACAAAATTATTATCCTCCCGCTGTTTATTGTCTTCTTAGTACTTAAAAAAATAATCTGGGTAGTACCCAGCCATCTCCATTTTACCACGCACTCCAGGATGTTCTGAGGTATGCTCAAGTTTGAAAAACATTGGTCTACTATTACATGGATAATTATAGTCAGAGTAAGAATCAGGACCCAACTGTATAAATTCCATTCACTTCTCAGTAACCAGCACTCTTTTAACGACACACATAGTCCTTAGGTTGTATCTCTGCTTAAATACCCTGCTTTAAAAAACGAATTTATGCTGGTCATATTTTTACATCCATTAAAAAAGTGATTTAATAAAATGGGCGTTAATATACCAGGTAAACTGAAGGAATTTCTAGAACTTTGATTTGATCATGGCTGACTGCCTCCATGTATCTAACTGGCTTTGTAGCTTTTAAGGCAGTAAAAATAAACTTCTCAATTTATACCCCTCTCTTGTGAGGGAAGCTTAATCTGATGCTCTGCCATTACTAACATGGAAAAGCAGTCGTGCTATCAAGATGGCATCAGGCAAGAGGAAATGGCACTGAAGTTTGTCACTATTGATTTCTATGTGGCAAAACCTGGGTCTTGTTCTCCCTTTTTTCTCTCTAGATCAAGGGATCTCATCTCCAGGAAGAAATGCTACAGTTTCGGTGAAAAGACTCTCAGCCACAGTGCAAGCAGGTATGATAATCATAAAATGGAATGATTATGTTCAGGAAACCTATGGACAGTGAGATAGGAAATATTATCCAGCTGAACATCCAAGATACAAAGATATAACAAGCTTTACTGCTTACAAAGAGAGGCAGCAGAAAGTTTCCTTTCTAACATAAATCTTTAACTATCTTTCCCTGGGGGAAAATGTATATTAAATCTAGTCCATTACAACATTTAGGTACAAGTCAGGATTCTGACAAGTAGGAATACTTAATTTGTATCGAATTAAGAATTGAGAAGGGAATTTCCACAATGATATGAATACAGAAGCCAGGACCTTCCTAATTAATGACCTCTGGCCTTCACAGGCATCTGTAGAATTTCTAAATGTTCTCAATGTTGTGCTTTCTCTTGCCTCTTGAGGTTGATAATATAAGTACATATAACTATATAATGATAACCCTCTGAAATCTAAGTTTTTAATATACTAGCTAGAGTCTCTTATACATCAAAATAATAGCTCTAGTATGTGTTTCTTATCTCAAAATTTGAGAAATAGGAAGTTACTCCATTTCTCACAATTTTCTAACCAAGCTCAAAAGGTTTGGTCAAAGCATACATCAAACCTGCTTAATCTTCAGAGAAAACAACTTTGACAAGTGAAGTAAGAAAAAAAAAAAAAGCTGCTCTGATGCCTTCCTACAACTCGGAAAAAAGATGAAATGTAAACGCCTGGGATGACAGATTTTTCAAATAGAGTCTTAGTAAAAGAATAATGTCTCCAGAAACTTAAACGGCAATTTTACCATAAACAAGTAGGGAAAAATATCCTTTAAAAGGAGTACTTGAAAATTATAAAATGTTTATTCACTCAACAAATATCTATTATGTGACTACTATACCCATATAACATCATAACCAAGAGTTACTGGAAAGAATAATCAAAAGTATAATGTGCTAATAGACATATGTCTTATTATGTCTTTTTTTTTTTTAAGTCAGAGTCTCATTCTATTGCCCAAGCTGGAAGGCAGTGGCATGCCTCATGGCTACTGCAGCTTCAACCTGCTGGGCTCAGATGATCCTTCCCCCTCAGCCTCCCGACTAGTTGAGACTACAGGCATGCACCACCATGCCTAGCTAATTTTTTTTTTGTAAAAACGAGGTCTTACCAAGTTGCCCAGGCTGGTCTCGAACCCTTGGGCTCAGGCAATCCTCTCGTCTCAGCCTCCCAAAGTGCTGGGATTACAGACATGAACCTGGTCTTATTATGTCATGTATTAGAGGAGTTAACTCACTGAAGAAAGTCACAGAGGTAAAAGGAAACAGAGATGCAATTCCAACCCAGGTTAACACATAAACTGACTCAGATTCTTAACTACACAGCCTAACATTGAACTAAATAGTCTGAAAACTAACACATGCCTTCAAGAAACTTTACTGAAAAAATAGATAGGAGAGAAAATAACTACAATACTCCACTCAACTGAGCATTATAAAAGGGGCAAAAGTGTGAAATAAAAGCATGTCATGTGGTGACAAATTCTAGAAGATATGGAGGTTGGGCAGGTGGAGAATGACGCTTAGCCTACAAGGACACAAGATTGAGCTCACTCACATTTGTTTCCTGATTTAATCTTTTATTAGTCCAAGACTTTTCTCTGGAATTATATATTTTCTCAAATATATATTATTAGCACCTACCATGCGCCAATATAGTATAAACATGGACCCTGACTTCATGAATGGCACAGTCTAGCAAAATAAGTGGGTCAGCTTTCAAAGATGGTCATGCAATACCTCCTCCCTCACATGCTCCTCTGCAACGTGTCTTGGCCATTCCTACCTTAAGAGATGGGGTCTATTTCTCCATCTCACCTCATCCCTTGAACCTGGGCAGGGCCCATGACGGCTCTAATAGACTATAGCAGAAGTGACACACTGTCAGTCCTGGCCTAAAGGCTTCCATTTCCTACCTCTTGGTAGCTAGTCACTATTACAATCACTCTATGACCACCATGCTGTGAAAAGGCCAAACCACACAGTGAGATGAGAAAAGAAAGAAAAGGAGAGAGGCCAAGGAACAATGAGGTACCAGACATGTGAAGAAGCCATCTTGGGTGTCCAGTCCTGTTAAACTTTCAGATGGCTCTAGCTCCATTCACTGACTGCAGTCACATAGCAGACTCCAAGCAGGGACCACACAGCTTAGCCTGTGCACCCACAGAATCATAAGAGATGATAAATTGCTGTTTTAAAGCCACTAAGGGCAGAATTGAATACAAAGTTATCTGTATGGCTACATAATTAAACAAGAAGTAGAGTATAACTTGAGAAATCATACCAAGGGACGTATCCTTGCATTCAACCGGGTCTGAGGGGTTAAGGCTCTCTGCATAATTACATTTAGGCTGAGACCTGAAGAGTAAGTAGAAGAAGGAAAAACATGAGAAGGGAGAGGTTGGGGCAGAAAGAACAGCCCAGACAAAGTTTTTGAGGATGGGGATGTGCTTACACATTCTAAGAAGGGAAAGAAGATTAATGACCAAATTAAAGCAAATGGATAAAAAATGGGCATGAGGTGGGCTGGAGAGTTGGGCAGGAGCTAGGTCACACAGAGTCTTATAAGCCATGGTAAGCATTTTGAACTGTATCCCAAGAGCAATAGGAGCTAAGCAAGAGGAGTGACGGAAGATTTGTGGCCACTGTGATTATCATGAGGAGGGTTTCAGGGAAAGTCAATGGAGAACATGACTGGACATAAGTTCTTAGCGATCAAGTGCAGGATATGCTTAAGTGAAACTCAACTTTACCATCTCTGCCCTAGGCCTCACATGACTACGAGGGTTGTCGCTTACAACAATTTTTTAAAAAGTATGGTGTCTAGGGAATTAACTTTCTCAATTCAAATTTGACAACTCACACAATGAGGAACAATACAGTTGCCACATGAACATGACCTAATTTAGGGAATGGAATGTGGATAATTTAATAAACCAAAGAAAATAAAGGAAAAAGAATGACATGGTTTGAATAAGAAACTTAAACGAATTTTTCAAATTTCATGTGATTCTCTCAAGCCCAAGTTAGCCAAGGATGTACACACAATGAGCTTTTATGCTTTAGTCTCTGCCTTAGTTAACAGCTCCTATTGAGTCTGCAAATACATTCTTATTTCATTTACACAGTTTTCTCTGCAATGCTGCTATGGTTTGAATGTCCCCTCCAAAATTCATGTTGAAATTTAATTGTCATTGTGACAGTATTAAGAGATGGGACCTTTAAAAAGTGATTGGTCCTGATGGCTCTTTCCTCATGAATGGATTAATGCCATTATCACAAAAGCTGGTGAGCTATCACTGGAGTGGGCTCCTGATAAAAGGATAAGTTAGGTCCAATTTTCTCTCTGTTGCATATGCTTCCTTGCCTTTCTCCTTTCTGCAAGGGGATGATGCAACAAGTAGGCCCTTACCTGAGAAGCACGTGCCAGCACCATGCCCTTGGACTTCCCAGACTCTAAAACCATGAGCCAAATAAATCTCTTTTCTTCTTTATAAGCTACTCAGTTGGTGGCATTCTGTTATAGCAACAGAAAACGAACTCAGACAAATGTCCAAGTGTTTTCAATTACCAGCACTTAGATGGACAGATACCGAGTGCCATCTCGTCTATCCTTGCTCTTCATACCAAACACAGAAGAAAGGGGAGCTGCCCCTTTCTAAGCACAGCAGTTATAAACATGAGGTACTCCCTGTCATGAGGAGGTCTGCTGGCTGGGAGGGTGATGGGCTATGCAAAAAGGGACATTGAATACTGTGCTGCCTGAGGCCAGAACTTATAGGAACATCGCAAAGAGAAAAACTTAGAGAACACAGAACATGTTGCTAATAGAGTTGGGATCAAAGTGGTTTTTTGTTTGTTTGTTTGTTTTTTTGAGTTGGAGTCTCACTCTGTCGCCCAGACTGGAGTGCAGTGGCTGCTCCCGGCCACCGCAGCCTCGACCTGCTGTGCTCTGGCGATCCTTCTGTCTCAGCCTTCCAAGTAGCCGGAATTACAGGCGCGCGCTACCACGCCCAGCTGATTTTTTGATTTATTGTAGAGATGAGGTCTTGCTGCCCAGGAGGGTCTCGAACCCACGGGCTCAGGCAATCCACTCACCTCAGCCTCCCAAAGGCAAAGTGGTTTTTATTACAGTTTTGTTTGCTTTTGTGTATTCTCTAAGATAAGCAAGACTTATATGAGCAATGATTATTTAAATCGCAGTACTGATGTATTACTAACATAGCATTTGGCCACAGCACAGTTGCACAAAGTTGTTGAGGGAAATAAAAGTAAGGCAAGGAAAATGATCTCTATTATTAGCTGAGGTGAGAGCTCCAAGGTCTTAGTAAGTATGGCTTCTTTACCCAAGTTACATTAAAAAAAATTAGGACATGACAGTTGCTCTTTCGACTCCTGTGACCCAACTTCTCCATACCCCTAATTCCACGTTTCTTAACAACCACCCCATTGAAATCAGACAACTTCTCTCTACCACAATTACAGAAAAAGTAGCCAGAGAGAAAGACAGAACAAAATGGTGGTATTCACTCCATAAATGGTTACAACTAGTCCGGTCCAGGCTAGTCTGGCCTTCACTGGGACAGGAGACAAAAGAATGATGAGAAGGAGGGTGAGGAAGAAGAGAGCAAACTGATTTGGCCAGTGTTAGGAGAGAAACTTGATCTGTGTTACCAACAGCCAGGATCTGAGGGTAGCACAAGAAGAACCACAACATGCTGAGGCTCTGGATATTTTACCTGAACATGATGACTCCTGAACATGATGAAATACGCTTTCATGGAAAAAACCACATCCATGACTTTCCTGTCCATCCCTGTAGCAGTTGAGTGAGAGGTGAGGAAAGAAGAAGACACAAAGAACTTATTTCCTCAGATGCTACAATGTGGTTAAGGAAAAATATTAAATACATATACACACAAACTTTCTATATGTTCAGAGTGTCTGATGGCCTTTGGTGTAAGAAAATTATTTTCACAAAATTCGTGAAAACAATTTGAGGTTACAATATAAATAGATAAAACCCTGGAAAAATAATGAAGTTGTTTCATCTTGAATATCTACTTTGTCCACCTGTGAAAAAGTTAAAATGTGTCCAACACAAACAAGCAAACAACTTCTTTTTTGAACTTTAATTTGAGGTGATGTTAACACTATGATATTCATTTCTTCAACACATGGAAAAGGTGAAGTCTAAAGAATTCACATGTCCATATTTTACGTTTCACTTATTCAACATTAAAACATTTTTTTAAAAAACAAGATCATAGCCGGGCTCGGTGGCTCTGCCTGTAATCCCGCGCTTTGGGAGGCTGAGGTGAGTGAATTGCCTGAGCCCGCGGGTTCGAGACCCACCTGGGCAACTTGGCGAGACCTCATCTCTACAATAAATCCAAAATTAGCCAGGTGTGGTAGCGCGCGCCTGTAGTTTCAGCTACTTGGAAGACTGAGGCAGAAGGATCGCCAGAGCCCAGCAGGTCAAGGCTGCGGTGGCTGGGAGTGGCCACTGTACTCCAGTCTGGGTGACAGAGACTTCAACCCCCCCCAAAAAAATAAATAAATAAAAATAAAAAATAAAAACAAGATCATGTTTCCTTTCTTGCTGGATGTAAAGCTTGTAGAAACCACAAAGCATCATGTTTTAGCTCCAGACTCAAAATCTAACAATCAGAGACTTATTATAAGATATACTAAATCACAATACGTGATTTTTATATTTCATCACAAATTCTGTTTACTGGGTTGTCTTATAATGAAATATCCCTCGTGATAATAATTTGTTTTTACCCAATTGTCACTACTATTATATTTATCTAATATATTTATATACAGACCCTCTGAAAGCCATCTGTTAAAGCCTAAGTATCTATTTGTTAATAGGTTTTTATTTAACATTTGGAATTATTTAGCAAAATGCTTTGTTCAAGGAATAATAGAAGCCAACCAACCTCGATTAACTAAAGGGTCACCACAGGACTATTTTAGGGAGAGACAGCAAAAAATAAAATTCTTCCAACAGGTATGTGTATGGTTAAAAAAGAAACATTTAACAGAGGCCCATGTTTTTTTGCGGGGGGGGGGATAAAGATGGGCTTCAAATTTCATTTATAAATATGTACTACAAAATATATCAAAGATGATCACATTTTGATGACGGTAAAAAGACAGGAAGCCAGCTAAATGTCTAAACCATAGAGAGATGACTAAAAATATAAGAGTATAATCATATAATGGAATATGACATGGCCATGAAAAAGCTGGTTTCAGAAAAAGAATTTAATAATGCAATAAAGTGATTTCAGTATATTGTTAAGTGGAAAAACAGTATAATCCAAATTTTAATTTAAAAAATGTGTTTATACAGAAATAAAAACAACACACCAAATTTTAGTAACTCTTATCTCTAAGCTAAGGATTTACGAGTTATTTTATTTGATTTTATTCCTGTATTTTTCTGCATTCCAAATTCTTTATAATGAACATATATTAAGAAACTGAATTCTTTAGGAAATGAAACGAATCCCATAGAAAATTCTGAAGTTTGTTAAGAGTATTAAAAGATATGTTAGAGACTGCTAAAAAAAAAAAAGCCCTCTGCACCAAGCTTCCAGGTAATCATTAAGAATCCTTTGGCTACTGGATACAATGTACATTATGAGTAAACACTGCACACTTTATTTTAGGGTAAGTTTTGCTTGAATTTTGACCCAACTTCATTTTAAGATGGGTTTTGTCTGGGACAGACATAAGACTGTTTTCTACAGATAATTTTGGAGTGTCAGCAGCTCCAGTCTTGAACTCCTCAAGCCTTGCCAAGTGTAGTGATAAAAGTGTGAATTATGTTTAACTAAAACCATTTGCTTTAAGTAAATGGAATAAGAGTTTATCATTCACAGCCGGGCTCGGTGGCTCAGCCTGTAATCCTGCGCCTTTGGGAGGCTGAGGTGAGTGGATTGCCTGAGCCCGTGGGTTCGAGACTCACCTGGGCAGCAAGACTTCATATCTACAATAAATCAAAAAATCAGCTGGGCATGGTAGCACACGCCTGTAATTCTGGCTACTCGGAAGGCTGAGGTGAAAGGATTGCCGGAGCCCAGCAGGCAAGGCTGCGGTGGCCAGGAGTGGCCACTGCACTCCAGTCTGGGCGACAGAGTGAAACTCCATCTAAAAAAAAAAAAAAAAAAAAAAAGTAAAGAGTTTATCATTCACAATCACCTCTTGATTCATGAAAGCTGCTTGCTCTTCTCTGAAGGGTACTATTGTGGTGTCCTTAGTGATGGAAAATGGGTAGAAGGTCAGCATCATCTTCTCGCAGTCACTCAGTTTTAAGAACACTGTCCAACGTAAATTAAGGAGGATTCAGGGAAAGTACTAACAGATAAAAATTTTCAAGAACTGAATTTCCATATATTGAAATGACAAATATTACTGTGCTAAAATGCTTCAAAATAATGTCCCCAAGTGAAGCTTATTTGCTACTTACTTGCTGGTCTCATTCTATAGATTTCCATGGCTATACCAAGTAGCTGACAGAGATGAGATAAGACAAGACTTGATTTGATTGGTGACTATAAAGAACTTGGCCCCCATTCAGAAGAACATGCCAAGTCTTCCTATATTTGCTCAAACTTAACTCACATTATGATATCGCTTTCTTTCACATTTAGAAGGGCTCATGAATTCTAAAATACTGTTACATATAAAGTTTTAAAATAGTTTTTTTAAAAAGCTTCACTTAAAATTAAATTTAAACACACATTTTACGGGCTGAAAGTAATTTAATTTAGTTTTCTTTAATTATCTTTACCTTTCTTTAATTTATCTTTACTGAATTTTGTTTTGCGTTTCAGTTTTTGGTTTGTTTTTTTTTTTTGAGTTGGAGTCTCACTCTGTTGCCCAGGTTCAAGGCCTCCCCAGTGTCGACCTGCTGGGCTCCGAAAATCCCTCCGCCTCAGTCTTCCAAGTAGCTGCTACTACAGACATGTGCTACCATACCTGGTTAATTTTTTATTTATTTTAGAGACAGGTCTCGCCAAGTTGCCCAGGCTGGTCTCGAACCTGCAGGCTCAGGCAAACCACTCACCTTGGCCACCCAAAGTGCTGGGATTACAGGTTGAGCCACCAAACCCAGTCGGTTTTTCAGTTTTTAAAAATGCCCATACACATATCCAGGCCATTCACAATTCTTAAAAGTTTTTTCCACTCCAGAGATTTCTCCCCCAGGAGACACCTATTCCTGACGTAAAAATGGGGAAAACATAAGTGGTATAAATTATGACTTGATCTCATTCCAGCTCTGGACACAGTGGTCCCCACAATCCCAATATAACCAGACTCCACCTTTCCCCACGTCAGAATTGGTCACTTGTGAGGCCAACAAGGCATGATTTAGCTGCTATTCTCATTTCCTTTCCTGGTCTGAAAAGATGAGAAGAGAAATTATGCTACCCAGCAGTGAATAAAAATTCAAGTATTAGAGTCTTAAAGTCATACCTTTTGTATCAGTGTTAGATAATGAATGGCATAAGAGATCAACAAAATATCCACAAACACAACTCAAGAGTTTCCAAATCACAAGCTGGCAACTCCTGACATGGTAAGAGTAAAATTTAGTTAAGTCTACTTCATACTAGTAAAACAGAAGGAATAATATTAAACCCTAGATAACTGAAAAACGACAATAAAGGCTTTTTCAGTGAAAATATTTTTTCATTTGTAAGAAAACAGTTATTTCTCCTCATTGCAGCAATGACAGGGAAAACTTTGAGTTTCTCTTCTAGTAACAGAAGCTATTCTGCTTAGAAATTCTTATTAAAGGTGAATCAGCCACAATTCAGAGAGCATGCCCCCAAAGACTCCAGGGACAAGCAGAAACTAAACAAATTAGACAAGATCCTGTAACTTGCCAGCACACTGTAATGTATTCTATTATATGCTTTCAATGGAAAGACATATCCTGTAGTCCCAAATCTTTAAATCAAATGATATACTGTGCATGAAGCATTCTGGTTCCATCACCAACTACGGCATACTGACTTCACACATACATTTCCACATGCGCCCATCCCCAATGCCCGGCCCATAATTGGTAATTTTCCCTTTTGAAAGTCTGTAGAGTTATAAACTTGAAATATTATCTAGGAGGATATCATTGGAGTATGCTACAGAAAAGCCCCCTTAAAAATACAGAATTTGAGTATTTCTTTCCTGTTCCTTCTTTCTCTCTCTCTCTTTCTCTGTCTTTCAAGCTCATTCTATTTGCTTAATCAAATTTCAGTGGAATTCAATTTAGGTGTAGTTCATTTATAAGCAATGTTAACCCTTAATGTTTATATGTCAATTCTAAGAAACCAAGAGTGGGCCCACATTCATATATTATAGGGAATAGATTTGCCTCATAATATTCTAACAATGTAGCTAAGAAGCTAGGGTATTAACTAAGCCTGATAACTTCAGGTAGCATGAGTCAACAACTGCAGAGACTGTAACAAAGGAAGCTAAGAGAATAAAAATTGAAACTGATGAATATTTTTAAACAGAGAGATCTACATGATTCCATTTTAGCAAAACCAGGGATAGTTAATTCCAGCTCTGGATTCTGGTCTCATGGAGAAGCACTTTCTTGTGATTACCTTAAAGAAGCCTCCAAAATCACAACTACATATAATATTTCCTAAACAACTACCAAGTTTCCTGAATCTATAAATACATGTAAACCCTCCTCTTATCTACTTGTACCTATAGGGCAATATGCCCAGGGTATAGCCTTCTGCATCACTTGTTCTCACACTGGCTGCAGTGTGGCACTACCTGGGGAGTTTCAAAGGTCCTGATGCCTCAGCACCTCTCTTATCCCAAGAAACTGATTTAATTGGTCTGGGTAAGCCCTGGGTATATGGAGTGTTGAAAGCTCCCCTCAGGTGCTTCAAATGTGTAGCCGAGCATGAGAATCCAAGCTTCTCATTTGACTTTTTTTTCCCCTGTAGGAAAAGTCGAGGTCTTATTCATCTCTTTATCTCCAGTGTCCTCTTCACAGCACTTCTCACAATCACAGTCTGTAATTAGAAAACTGATGAGAGATTTTCCTGAAGTCTGTCTGGTCCAAGATACTGTAAGCTCCATATGAGTAGGATGGCCTCTCTTTTGTTCGCCACATTCCTCAAAGAGCGGCAGAAATATGGTACAGAATGAATAATTCTCAAAGGGCGGCAGAAATATGGTACAGAATGAATAATTATTTTGTTGAATAAAATAAATTAAATGTACTGGAGTGAAAGAATAAAATGAAAATTTACAAATAGCAGCTGACACATATAGGCACTCTGTACCAAAAATCATTTTAGGGTTTTACAAACATTAACTCATTTATTAGTCACCACACAAACTTAAGACAGCTACTAGTCTGTTTTACAGATGAGAAAACTGAGGCATACAGATTAAGTTGTCCAAGGTCAAGCAGTTAGTGGTAGAGCCAGGATTCAAACGTAGGCAGCTTGGCTCTAGTGTCCCTTTTCATATCAACTAGATCACACAGCAGCTGGCCAGTGAAAGAGGCCACCTAACTGCAACAACTATCCCCCTGAAGATGGTCACCACTGCCATTGCTTTCATGGAATGACAACACAGTAGCACTTTACATGTTATTTACTCTAATACTTTACTGAGCACATTTTACAGATCAAATCAGTGAGGTAGATATTTTAATCAACTTCTCCAAGGTCACACATGCAGAAACTGGGCTGAGCAGGAACTCACTTGAACCTTGTCTATCACTGAAGTGCAAGCTCTCAACCACCATATTGTGACCCTTCTGGTTGGAGAGTTAAATATTTTCAACAACAACTAATATGCATGACAAGAATACCTTGCAACAATTTCTTGCCCCTGGTTTTCATTGCTGTCTCTATACTAACATATTATTTAGTCTCATACATCAAAGTTTCATGATACACACATTTAATTTATATAAATCCCACTGTACAGGCACAGAGACAGAAGTCAGGGGAAAAGAGTGAAAATTAATGAGTAGAATCTAGCGAGAGACCCCACTGCCATTCCATTCAAAGGACATGAGTTCCTGGGAGAGATGGAAGGGAATGAGCTAAAGCAACCCTCATCAGGTCTGCATCTCGCCACACTATGGGAATTCTTGTGCGTAAAAGCACTAAAGTGTATGGGTAACTTAAATAATTTTCAGAGATAATTTCTGTTATAATGTCTTGCCTTATGAACTGTCTTAGAGCCTCACCCTTACATGCAGTGTGATACCACCATGCAGTGGCTACAACAAACTAGAGATGGCCAAGATCTACAAATGGGAATGAAAACTAGCTCCCATCCTGTTTCTTCTCTAGTCAACTCTCTAAGTGAGACATGAAGACCCAACAACATGGTACGACCTCAGAAATAGGAGAAATAGCAATGAGGTCTCATCTTGATATTGAACACATGAAATAAAAGAAAACCATGCAAATCTCAATTCCCAAATGGTAGTTGACATAAAGGTGGTTTAACTCATAGCTAGAGGAAGTCACATGCTGATTTTCTGACTACAGAGTAATCTGTAAAAGGAGATTGTGCAAAGATCCATCAAGGTTATTTAAAAAAGGCATATCTAAAAAAAAAAAAAAAAAAGTGATTTTTTTTTTATTCCTCATACATACCAAAGAAAAACTCAGCAAAGACCTTATATCATTATGAATCAATTTTATTTTCTTCTTTTTTTTTTTTTTTTGAGTTGGAGTCTCACGGTCGCCCAGACTGGAGTGCAATGGCCGCTCCCGGCCACCGCAGCCTTGACCTGCTGGGCTCCGGCCATCCTTCCACCTCAGCCTTCCAAGTAGCCGGAATTACAGGCATGCGCTACCATGCCCGATCAATTTTTTGATTTATTGTAGCGATGAGGTCTCGCTGCCCAGGCGGGTCTCGAACCCGCGGGCTCAGGCAATCCACTCACCTCAGCCTCCCAAAGGCGCAGGATTACAGGCTGAGCAAGACCAAACATAAAAGTTGATTCAACATTTCCATCTTGACATTTGTCAAATACTGAAAGATCTGACCATTGCCCTTTTCCCCAAACAGCAAAAGGAACCCAGAGAACAAATGAAGGCTGTCCTTTGTAATAAGAATAGGCAGGAGACCAAATCACAGCAAAACACTTAACAAATCAAGAATGGAGAAGAAAGGCACAGAGAGTGATTAAATGCATGAAGAGCAATAATAGGAAAGAAGTCTCTAGTGAAAAGAAGTAGTTGATGGTAACTTAATGGAGACAAAAATGAATTAGATCTACTTCAATAACTGATCTCAAGATGAGGTAATTTCATAAAGTTTAAGAAAGTCACTTGAAAATTACACAACTTGTTGTTGTAGCCTACTTTTAGAGAGAAGGAAAACAAAAGTTCTCCTTTTGAGGAAGTTGATCTTTAGAAAAATGCATTTACAAACCAAATTGATGAACTTCACCTATTAGCAAGAAGATTATCCTTAATTCTCATTTGGGTAGAAAAGTCACTTTGGAACTGATAAAGTCCGCTGGGAAAGATTTTGACATAAAATACAAAGATTGGGGAAAGATTTTGACATAAAAACACAAGGGAATAAAAATCTTAAAATACCTGGGGGTATTTTAAGCATAGAGATCAAGAAATAAAAATAAATGTCAACAGAGTTGAACTTGGGGCTGCTATGGGGCACAATAAGAGTATGCTGGGGCAAATCCTCAGTATGGCAAGAAAAGTACTCATGATATATAAGCAGCACTTGCTGGGTTGTCAGTGATACAAAACAAACTCTAACTAAAGGAAGAATAAAGGAATGAGTTGGCTTATACCAAGGAAGGATGCCGAATTAACTCACAAGGAGGAGCTACAGCAATCATTCTCAAAATTTAGCAAACATGAGCATGAAAACACAGATTATTGGGCTTCACCCAGAGTTTTTCATTCTGCAGGCCTGCAGTAGGACCTAATTATTTGCATTTCTTTCTTTCTTTCTCTTTTTTTTTTTTGAGTTGGTGCCTTACTCCATCACCGAGGCTGGAGTGCAATGGCATGCTCACGGTCATTCCAGCATCAACCTGCTGGGCTCAGGTGATCCTTCCGCCTCAGCCTTCCAAGTAGCCGGAACTATAGACGCGTGCTACCACACCTGGCTAATTTTTTGATTTCTTATAGAGATGAAGTCTCGCCAAGTTGCCCAGGCAGTTCTTGAACCCGAGGGCTCAGGCAATCCCCTCACCTTGGCCTCCCAAAGTGCTGGGATTACAGGCTTGAGCCACCACTCCTGACAGTATTTGCATTTTTAACAAGTTACCAGGTGATGCTGATGCTGCGAGTCCAAACACCCTTTTGAGAATCATGGAGTTATAGGAACCTAGGCTAGAAGAATTAAGCCCTATGACTAGAGGAGTCTCCCTCATGCAGCTTTGCTCCTGGATCTTACATAGGCTCTCACCAGGTGGTAGGCAGGTGATCTCTTTCATGAGCCTTAGGAGGAAAGTCAAGGGAAGATTTCTGATTAGCCTGAGAGACTTGTGGCCCAAGACCACCCCTGAAAGGAAAGTACTAAACCAGGGATACAGTGAAGCCATTGACCTGGCCTGGGCATAAGCCTATTCTGTGAGCAGTAGTGAGGGGAGAGAGAATCCAAGTGAGGACACAGAGAGAAAAAAGAGGCATCCGATGTAATGGCAACACCAAGATCACAAGGAATGGAAGGAAGTATCTCCAAAGAAATAAGAGGAGGATGAAAAAGGAACAATAGGACAATATAAGTATCACAACCCATAATAAAGTTCACTTTGGCATCAAAATGTACAATCAAGCTTACATATGATACCGATTTTTACCAATATATCATCTATAGTCATAAAGCAGTGCTTCTTACATAATCTGTGGTGAGAAACTAATATTTTTTAAAAATTCCCTAAAATGGGGAACAGTCTTATAAAATGCAATAAGATGAATTACTAAAAAAAAAAAAAACAAGCCCAAAACTGATTTTTCTACTTGCATGTCATGTCAATGACAATTTGCAATAAAAATTTTTAAATGCTTATTCTCAGGATCTGTATTTATCACAAGCCGAAAACAAATAACTCACAGATAGATGCTGGTACACACAAGCACCAGTCCAACAACATACTTTTGATCACTACTACTCTAGACCATGGTGGGTCAGAACGTCTCTGTCACAACTACTCTATTCATTCAAAAAATGAATGAGCCAAGCTGTATTCTCATAAATTTGTATTTGCAAAAACAGGCATTTGCCATAAACTGTAGTTTGCCTACCCCTGCTCTAGACCAGAGTTTCACAAATTCTAATATGTATAGGAATCACCTAGGGATCCTATGAAAACAGATGGTGCATTGCTAAAGCTTTAAAATTGTCAACATGGATAGTCCATGGCTCATATTTTGACTGGTAAGGCTGCACAGACAATTCTCTGTGAACCCAGAGACTGGGATGTGACCTTAGTATAATAGGTGCTTTACACTGGGTCTTTAATGGACCTTAAAAAAGAAAGACAGAGAAGACCACATCTTTTCTGTCTACATGTAATCTGTCAGTCAGGTACACACCTTCATCTGCTTTTAAAAAAATGATTAAAATCAGAAAAAAAAAAAAAAAGATAAGAACAGCTCCATGGGAACCAAGTGCATCAAATATTGGATGGTTTTCTACTTTCTCAGTTAGTTCATAACTTGACACATAGCGGGTGATCAAGAAATATTTGATGCAGAAATACCAAGCTATGAATACTAGAGGGAGAAATATAGTCTGGTGGTGGGGCTTTAATTTCTGTCCTGCCATCTTACCTAGCTAAGGTATTTTGCACTGTATGATAAATTGACACAATTTTTAATTGGTAGTACTTTTAAGATTGTACCTGTATAGAAAAACTGAATAGCAAAATTTGTTCTTTCAGTAAAAGTTATCTTCTCAGGTTTCTTTTCTTTTGTACTTCTTACTTTTGCTTCTTTCACTTTTCTCATTTGAATATCAAATACCTCTTCCTGGGAATTTGGTCAGCACTGCCGGCATTCGTATTAGCTATTCAGTTGTTCAGCTTAATGGAGAAGAAGCTCCACTCATAAAATGCAATCACTGATCACAGGTTGCAAAATACAGAAGATATCAGAAGGTATCCTTTAAATGCAGTATAAATTCAGCATTTTCCCTCACACCTGCTACCCAAATGTCCATATTCTCGGATCATAATGATACACTGAAGATTCAAAGTCACTTTTGTCTCTGTCTCAGAGAAATGGACTGCTTGGGATTAACGAGCAAGTGAAATCTAGAAGGTCAAGGGTTAAAGCTCCAAATGGATTTTCTGTTTGCTGTTTACGATCTTAAGGCCTCTGAGTATTAGAGCAGACACCCAAAGTTTGCTCAAAAATATTCTACTGAGTTCTAATTGAGAAAGAGATGTGTCCAGAATACGTACAGATAATGATTAATGAAAGAGCACACAGATAAGCTGGAAGAAAAATAATTAACTCGGATTTGTACCAGCTGGCCCTCGGGAATGCTAACTAATACGTGTGTTCGAAGTGCTCTATTTCATAAGACCTCAAAGGTGGTAATAAAGCATCCTCAGGAGAGGGTCCTGGATATGCAGATAAAATATCCATGGATGTTCAGAAGGGACCTCTAATTGCAAGAGAGTTGCCACCCAAATTAGATAAAATTGCTGTGTAAACTATTCAAGTGGACAAAACCTTTTTTTTTTTTAAAGTTCTGTAATAAAGCAAGCAACATTGCTCAGAACTTTGGTAAAGAAGTAGGTAAAGACAAGGAAAAGGAGGACAGATCTGCTGGACAGGTTCCCTCATAAGTAGCATTCATGCTATGACACTTCTTTCTCCAAGATCAACAATCAGGGAGGTCTGCTTGGACAAATCTATCAGAAATAACAAAACCCTGGCATTCTCAGGCTTCGTTCATTTTTATTTTTCAACGTAGCATGCAGCACCAGCACCAGATACATATTTGCTTTATCTTATGTATTTATTTACTCACTAGCTTTATGGTCTATCTGCCCCCTCTAAAATGGCAGGTACAAGACAGTAAGACTCCATTTCATTCACTGCTTTATCCTCAGTGCTTACAAGAGTGGAATATACAGACACACACATATATATTCTTGTTTCTGAATAACTTTTCATCTAGTTAGATCATTCTGTCATCTGGAGAAACAGTCCTGACCTCACAAAGGCATCTTTGAGGAGCTGCCTCCTGACATGCTGGAGAACACCAACCATCCCCTAAAAGTCATTCTTGTTGTGAGATGCATCTCGACCTCATGTGTGACACCCTGACTTGTATCTATGGCTGAGACCCAGCCTTATTTACTTGCCTGGTACTCCAGACTCCCTAGAACCGAGCTTCAGCTTACAGGATACTGGCCAGGAATGGAATTTGTACCCTGTACTATAGTCTGGAATGATGGTATTGGTTATATGTTAAGAGAACTCCCTATATGTTGAGAATTACTTCCCTAGGTTTGTCCTCTGGCTATATTCTAATATTCCACTTTCAGGTAAAGATCTCTCTCTGCTGCCACAAATCTCCCTGTGTAACCAACTATCATTGTACCCACTGCCTCTGGCTGCTGAATGGGACTTAATCCCACATGCTGCAGTAGAGCCCTTCCCTCCATTGCTTGCTTAACCCTGGTGGCCAAGTCTAGTTCTAGAGTATGGTCCCCCGCCAGACTGCCCCATTATATTACAGTCTTGCTAGATGCATGGCTATTGGCATCTAGCCTAGAAACTACATTGTTTCAAAAGGACAACTCATTAACTTATTTTGTTTTTTTCCTGACTGATAACATTCAATTGGATGACATATAAAAATAAAATATAGAATGACAATATAAATTTCTTCTGAAAAGACATATATGAAGAACCCACCATATTCTTGCACCACTGTAGGGGCTAGAGATAATAAAATATCAGTAACAGTTGATCAAAACAAAACCATGGGGGGGGGCTCAAGGAAGGCTTATACGCAGCTATTTTTAAGTAATATGGAACAAATAGAAAGTCTACTGTAGAAACAGCTAGAAGGGGAGGGGACAAAGGAAGAATAATATTTCTGAGATATTTAACAAGTTTTAAAGAGAAAAGTGAATGAACAAAGAGATTATTAAGTGCTGAGGACCGTAAATTATAAACATCACATGGAAAAGAAAAAGGAGATGGGCACAAATTATCAGCAAGTTGACATCTTATAAGGGTTACAGAGATTAAAAAGACATTTTTTAAAGAAGTTCACCTGGAGTGTCTTGCTCCTTTACAAAGACAGAAAGTCTGGTGAGACTGCATAGAGAAATCAATGGAATCTTATAAGGTCTGTTAATAAAATACTTTATTTGAGAATTCCAGCAAGCAAGAACATGAAAAAATAAAGATAAGCTTCTTTTCCTACCTGTGGCAAGTCTCATTCTTGACTCCTCCTCACCTCTTTGACCTGAATATATTAGGAAGACATAAGGAAGATATTGAACTGAATAATCAGGAAGGGGCATTAGCCCACCTCTGGAATTCACACACAGTTCAGCATCCAAGGTATTCAGAATGACTGCATCAAATATTAATTAACAACTCACCATCAATTCTGGCATAATTTTAGCGAACTCAAATTAGTAATTAATCAAAGTAGTAACTGTATAAAATACTCAAGAAATATCTAGCTTGGTCTTGGCTTATGTTGATTTTCTTTTTTTATTCTTATGAAAATGTCTGTCATGTACCACAAAATTTTTCATACTCGTTACTACAACATTTGATAACTATAATGCACCCTGCTTTAAGTAAACCTTATTTACAAAGTTCACATGCTTTTTGAAAGAGATCTTAGATAGTAGGCTTTTCTGAACAACCTTCTAAATAACAAGATGCCTTTAAAACAGGCTGCTATTTAATACCGCTAGCAAAGATGATGGTCAGGGCAACCAACGAACAACATCGGCCAATGTTTATCATGGCTGTATTATAGGAATCAAATCAAGGGCTTCTTGTTAATTTCATACTTTTTGTAGGAAATATAAATTTACAAAAGTAAAACTATGATAATTTACTAAACAAAAAACTGCCAGAAAGCTGAGAGTGAAAGGACCTGAATTTGTAAAGAAATCATTCTTTACTGAAAAGTGAAAACTAATGAAAATTTCCTCAAACATTATTTTCTTAAGCCATAAAAGCAGTATGTCTAAAAAAGCCATTACTGGCATATTCTGAAGGTTCTCATAATCAAATCCTTTCTTCTGGAAAAGATACAGACTATGAAAGGAAAAGATTATTTACCTTACATTCAGGTTAGGAGTTTCTGGTTGTCCTTTTTAAAAAGATTAAATGGAGAATCTCTATCATATAGTCTCTAAAGAGTTGCTCATAATTATTCAAAACACCATATAGGCAATTATCACTATCCATAGTAGTTATGGTCTATATAGTTACCACAAACACTGATTTAGTAATATTCAAATATTCTTAGGGAAAATACATGGTTAGGTTCTTATGAGTCTCTGGTCATAACATTTTCATCAACAGATCAATTCATAACCTTGTTTTAAGTGTGTTACTGTTTAAGGACACCTTATTTAACATTTATTGCTGATTCGTTAACACTAAATTCATGGCCAGCAGCATTATAACTCATGCCTGAACAAAACTTGTCTAACACCTGTATTTTCTCTGAAAGGCACATCACAACAGACATCTTACATTTAGGAACACTAGACTGCACTTCAACACTATGCTTGGGGGCCAACAGTAAAATCATATACAAAAAAGAGACAAAAATGTGAAAAACAGGGCACTAAGCAGACTGCTTAAAGGACACTTGTTTATAGTATGAAAGCTGAAACAAGAAAGCAGAAGATCGCCTTGTTTGATCTCAGCTGGGAAGGTGCACACTGGAAAACTAAAATTTTTCACCACTCTGTACACTTCCTTGAATAACCTTGAAAGCACTGTGGAATTACAAATGACTTTTAGAATTACAAATAAATTTGAGCACACAGGCGAATTTCCAAATATGGAATCAACAAATAATGATGACCAACTATACTAAGAGTACTAAGAGAAAAAAAAATGCATTATTACATTACAGTGAAATTCCTTCAACACTTCTAAAAACACTCCTTAGAAAGAACTAGAAATTGTGTTAATAACTAGAGGAACATGGCATTTCAGACCACAATATCCATCTTGCTTTATATCAGACTGTGAGAATCCACTGCCTTTGGGGAATGGATGTGGGGTAAATACACACTTGAACATTTTAACTTGAAACGGTACCATAACACAGTGACTCATGAAACAACCAATTTGAAAAGTCTCAATACAAGTTTCATGGGAAACTAAGTAAATAATTGTAAAAAGTAATAGCATGCATGAAATGGTCTCAGTATATGCTACATAATAGTATGTCAAGAATACATACTCATAATGAGACGTCAAAATTTACATAAAACAGCGAGACCTCATCTCTACAATAAATCAAAAAAATCAGCTGGGTGTGGTGGCACGCGCCTGTAATACCAGCTACTTGGAAGGCTGAGGCGGAAGGATCGCCGGAGCCCAGTAGGTCGAGGCTGCGGTGGCCGGGAGCGCCCACTGCACTCCAGTCTGGGTGACAGAGTGAGACTCCAACTCAAAAAAAAAAAAAAAAAAAAAAAATTTACATAAAACAATTTAAACACAAGAGACAAGATGGGGAAAAATGAGTGGTAACATATATAAAAGGCTCATTCCCTTGGTCTCAAATACACACACACACACGTATACACATACTATACCCGTGTAAAAGAGTGATATAACAATGTGAGACTAGACAAAAATAAGAACAGGCAGGTCACACAAAAAGCAATAAAAAATATTGAATAAAAGAAAAAGAATTTTTTAAAAATGCCACCTCTCATGTTGGTAGAGAAAAACTGTAATGATGGTCAGGACATGGGCACTCTTCTCATTGATGACAGTCCTCCAGCTAGTATGGAGATAATTCAACAATACATGTGAGGAGTGGAAATCTGCATATATCTTGACCCTCATTCTCCCAGGAATTTATCTTCTACGAATCTTCTAATCTCCGCTGTATGTAAAGGTATGAGTACAAGGAGGTTCACAGCAGCATTCTTTTAAGTCGGAAACACCATGAATACCAAATAACAGAGCACTAGTTAAATATTAAACTTGTATATCCATACAAGTAAATACTATTCAGCTACTGAAAATGTTGTCAAGAACTATACCCAGGACAGGCAAAAACTGAAAACAGCAGCCTATGTAATACCGTCACTTATATGATACAAGTACTAGTTCTGTAAAAACTGGTAAATATGTTATAAAAATTTTTTAAAGATATATATAAATACCCATGTGTATAATTTATTTTTATACTTTTCTATGGCTTGTGCTTCCCTAATTTAACAATTAGGGAAAAGGGGATGGTGTTTATAAAATATCCTAAGACAGAGACAAAAGACTAATTAGGAAACCAATTAAGTGGAGCCAATTTCTTAGGCAAGTCATATGGACGTGTTGCTCACTTGAGAACAAGACAATCTTTTCTAATGCCTCATTCTCTGTCAGTGAATCAGGGTGGCATGGAGGGAGCAAGGAAGAGGATTTACCCAAATCCACGGAGGCTCATCCCACCAGAATACCACTCATCTCTACTGTACAGGAGAGGAATCAGAAACACTCACAGTCCAAAAATCCTTAGACTTGTTCTTCTGAATAATTTTCCCAAGTTCACTGCCCGAATCTCATGATACCTCTACCAGGCTTTATTTGAATTTGAAAATAACACTTCAAGCGGGGGGCGCGGCAAGATGGCGACCGGGTAACCCAGCGTCTGAAGCCCTCTAGCAAGGGAGATCTGCAGTGGGTCTCTGACTCTCACCCCGGGGGGCTGGGGACCCCAGCATTGCAGCCTGCTCTTCAGAGGCCATCGCCACCGCTGGAACATCGCAATGACTGGACAGTTTTACTGCATTGCGCAGTCCCGCTGCAGCCGCAGCCCCTCCCCTCGCCGGCGCTCCCGTTGCCGCCGCCACGGCCTCTGGGAGGGGTAGCTCATCACAACCCGGTCGAGGAGATCCACACCAAACCGCTTCAGGGAAGATCTGCTGGGATCGCTGCCACTGCTCCTGCATCCGAGACTGTCCTGCCCGCCCGGCGTGAGGCTCCTGTTGCCTGCTCCGAGGCAGGCAGCCATCTTGTTCCTGTCCGGCCCCACCCCCTCTGTGGAGAGCACATGAGATAGAACCACCTGCTGGCGATTCGAGGTAACAACACCGAAACGGGAGAAACAAGCTCGATAAAGACATAGACCAAACTTCTGAACCGAGGTTAATCTGAACTGTCCTTCACAGCAGATCAGGGGAACTGACCCTAACTGCAAACTAATTTACCAGCTTGAAAAGAAAACTAGAAATCAGACCTGAAAGGACATTGGACTTAAACGAAATGTCTCAGAGTGTGCTTCATTGATTCTATTAGTTTAATGACTTAATTCTATTCCTACTCTATTGTTCCCTTTTTTCTCTTTTCCTTTTCCTTTTCTTCTGTCTGTAAACCATGTCTTTGTATAGAGGAACAGCAAACTAATAAGGTGGTTGGATAGCTGGTATGTTAGCATCACTATATGTTTTATTTTTGTTTGTATGAGTTGGTTCGACTGTAGCTGTGGTCTATTGTTTTTATCTGTTTCAGGATAGGCCTCTCTCTCTATTTGTTGGCACACTCGTTTGTTTCCCCCCTTACTCCTCTATCTCTCCACTCCCCTCTTCAACGCACTATCTGCTCCATTCTCTCCCCTCTGCTAACCACATTTTATTTCAGGGAGTAAACCTACAGCCCCACTGCATGGACAGATTCCAGGGCAGTGGGAAGTGGGTTCCACATTATCCACACGCCTGTCAGCGAATACCAGGACCTGCAGACAGATTTTGAATCACAGCTCTCCCCTTAAGTACATCTCAAAACTGCAAAAAGGACCACCTCCAACCTACAGTGCAACTTCAGAATTGAACAAAGTAAGAGGACGTACATAAAGAATAGGAGATTGAACAAACAGAAGTAAACCCATCCCTTTACCCCTGAATAACAGAATTAAAGAGACG